>NC_135412.1:30426032-30693532 GCF_051991245.1 Festucalex cinctus
CTATCCTGGCCCAAGTGTGATTTCAGTTCCTATAGTGTTTTGTGTGAACGTGAGCATGAATGGTTATCTCTTTCTCGCCTCTGCGATTGACTGGCACCCAGTTAAGGGGGTTGTTGACCTATCGCTTGATGTCAGATGGAATAGGCGCCGGGTCCCCTCACCCCTGATCAGGTTAGGTGGTATACAAGATGTATTTTTACTTAAGTTAGAACCTTTTCAATAGGACATATACGATTACTAATAAAATTATTTACACTCTATGGTTATGAGAATCTGTTTTACAATCAGTTGACACTTGATGCATCTCCAGTGAGTATTTTACAAATTTTTATTTTTGATGGTGAGAATGTTGACAGGGAAGCAACAAAAAAAAAAGGTTTATGCTAAATATTTAGCTGCATAGCGCAATTCAAACATAACTAAAGAATGCAAAGTGGCTCACATTCTTGTCAGATGAACCAATACTTTTCTCAGGCTAACATCAAATTAGTTGAAATAACGTAGCGGCAATCCAATCAGATACCTCGCTTGCACCTGCGTACAAGAGGAAACAAAAAAAAAAAAAAAAAAAAAAACTGGGGCGTGTATTTGAAGTAACATGAAAATGCACCTATTACACATTTGAAAGCTAACCCTGACAAAGTCACTAGTTTCCGTGCTCATTTCTTTACAAAAATGCAAAACGTTTACACTGAGTAATAGGAAAAGAGGAAATATCTGCTTGGTATTCCATAAGAGTGATTTCCAACCATTACATTTTTTTTATCTCATCATAAGCATGTGATGTATAGTGACAGTGTATGGCCACCAGTTTGCAGTTTGTCGTAAATTTCACTGAGTCAGATGCAGCACCAACAGCACATTACTAAAATGTGTCACCTACACCCCCCTAAAAAAAATAAAAAAATAAAAATCACTATCATGAACAGATTTTATGTGACTCTGGCAATTTGGGGAAATGAGAAACTATAGAAAAAGGCCTGTGGCTTACGCGTCCTGGCACAGATGCATGGCATCTTCCACATTTTGAGAGGACTTGTGTCCAATGTAGCCTCTGTCAGACAACTCCTCTGCTGTGTCCCCATAGCCGTGATAATGTCCATAAAGTAGAAATTCACCGTAATCAGCTCCTAGTAGGTTCTCTAACTCTGGCCGATGGGACACGCAGCCATTGGGACTTCCTGTCAGATGCAGTGAGCCGCACAGGTCAGCTGAGTTGTCGTGACTGGATGGCGAACCACCCTGCTGCCAAGACAACCGTGTGGAAATTTCGTCGCAGGCGGGAATGCCTTTCATCGGTTCGTTGTCATCGTGGTCAACAGGAGAGGGTGGATGTACGCTGTCCATGCCGGCAGCAATATCTGGTCGGGGGGGGAGTACATGACCTAAAATTTAATTAAGTGATGTCACTCCACACAGTGAACATTGCCATGCAGTTCATGTTTTGTACCACATCCCTTTTACTTTCATGCACTCCAGAAAACATGGAGCTGCAACCTAACCCAACACTATGTTGAAGTTTCCAATTTCACTTAATTAGTCCAAAGATTACTTCTTAATTACAATTATTTGTAGTACAGTTGACACCCGCTGATCGCAGGAGATGGGGACCGGGCTGCCCCGTGCATTTGAATAGAAAAATAATCCCCTCAAATTCTTAAGAAAAAAAAAATGCTGATAAACTTCCAATATTTATTTTACATGTATAACATGGGTGGTGTTGGGTGACCTCAAAACCTTTAAACCAATAAAGTTATGTGGTCAACTCACTTCCACAGTTGGATTCCATGCTGTCCTCAAGTTCGGAATGTGGCATCTGCAGTGACACTTCTGCAAGACAACATCCACAATTAGAGGTCAAATAAAGGTCCACCTATGCTGCTAATAAAAGTAAAGCTAGTCATAGTTACCTCTCCTTGCCTTCTTCATTTGACTGTTCTCAAAAGTAGACTGTAGCCTTTTCCTACAGAGCAGACCAGGACCACGGACGGGGCTGTTCACGTTTCTTTCTCCATTGCCCTGGAGCTCACTTAGCTGCAGCAGGTGCTCTTGCAAGTTGGCGATGAGGCGGAGGCAGTCGTCGGAGCCGTGAGTGCGTGCGAGGTCAGCTGCGGTCTGCCCGCTGCTGTTCCTCAAGCTGGACAGTAAGTGAAGATAAGTGAATGGAAAGCGAAACACCACTTGGTCATGTGTTGGTAATTGGTGTCTGTAGTTTTTCGAGTTGTGTGTTGTTGCTTGGTTAAATTTTTGCTTTCATTTATGAGCTAGCTTCACGCCACCCCTTTCAGTGAAATAAAAATAATAGGGAAGCGATAATGCAAAATTAATACACTTGCAAAGAGCATGGACAAGAAGCTCACACTGAACTGTGATCGAAATGGCCTACAGAAGCCAGAAACGCAGCTGACTCACTCACTAGCCCATGCCTAATACACAGTGTTCCAAATTACTATGCAAAAGATGTTTGTCGCAGATTTTTATAAAAAGGCTGTATGCAAATGGACCTCAGCATCATTTTCATGTCATCAACTGCTAGAGAATAATTTGATTTTTTTTTTCCACAAACCTCCCAATGATGACGCCTATTTGAACAAATTCTACATTTTTATTTCGGGGGAAAAAACAAAACAAAACCCCAAAACAACTATCATTGGGAGGCTTGTTTAAAAACATTAAAATTATTCTCTTATAATTGATGACTTTAACTTTATGCTGATTTCCTTTTGCCATAGACTAGAAATAATAGAAAAAAACATTTGCATAATAATTTGTAACAGTACACAACACATGGACACTACTTTATATATATGTGACTTTGAGCTTTATTTTTCATAAAAAAACAGTTTTTACATTATGTGTTAATTTTTATGCTTTTAACTTTACATTTTACAACCCACTGCAATTCATTTAAAAGGGAAAACATTTTATATACAGTATGCATGTATGAGTAAAGTAGGTTACAAACTTGGCCATGGAACACGTTTAAACTCACAAGTCAATGTACCATTGTATTTGCATTATTTTCTATGGGAACATTTTATTCACAAGTTAAACCTTAGACAGGTTGACAAGTGCCCTAGAATAGTTTGAGTTCAACCTTTAAGGTTCCGTTGTCTATGCAAAGCCAAGGTGTGGTGGTCATGATTTCTGATTAGAAGTTACTTACTGTAGTTTAGCACCAGCTATCAGCAGAACTTGGATGCACTCCATGGAAGCTGCCCTGGCAGCCTTGTGGATCGGAGCCTCTCCTACAAAATCCTGAAAACACATGCAAACTAGAAATATTAATATCATATTAAAATTAATATCATTAATGTCGATACCACTACATCCCAACCTTAACATAATAAATATTATCACACATAGTGGTATTTGTACTAGCGCCCGGCCGATTAAATCAGCCTGGCGACTAATTGGCAAATATTTATTTATTATTATTATTCTATATATATCTTTTAAACACATTAAACATCAGACGAAGATTATGATGTTCACACATACCCCTCTCCAAATATTTTTCTCTCTGTTGGTAAGTTAAACAAACACTAAGGACAAAGTATTGGAGAAGAGTCAAATGTTCTGCCTTTAATTAATATATTTATTGTTTTAAGAATTAAGGGACCAAAAAAAAAAAAAGTTATTTTATTCATTATAGATATATTTTTAAATCATTCATCTGATTAATCAGTTGTTGTCATTTTAATATGCCAAATATCGGAATCGGCCTAAAAACAACTCCATAGCAGCTGGGCCCAAATCAGTAGTAGTTGTAATAGTGTGTGGTAAGCAGTTTGAACATTGATATCCAACTTGAAGTCACTCTTACGCTCTTTGTTGTTACCACACTTAGTTACCACATTTCTAGAATGACTAACAGAAGTACTGTCTTACTGGTAATGTTCTTTTTACCTTTATAAAACATTTCTGAACGTGTGTAGAATGACTAGAGAACACTAGTAGACATAACTGCTGTCTGCTAGTAATTCCCCCCCACTGCTGCTGGCTTCTGCTACTGTCGGCACAAATAGAAAAACTAGGGTCCACTAGTATAATAAGTTCATGTCACTAGTGAGTCAAAAATGTGCACTAGTGTTACATGTTGACTAGTAGGATTTTATGTCACTGGTCATACTACATGCATTGCTCAACTAGTGCATAGTTTTGCCTGCAGTACCATGTCGTTGTCCTAGTATGCCAAAGTCGTCCTACTAGTGAGGTCAAATAGCATAGTGTATCTATGGACCTCAAGCTGTATATCAACTAGTATATCTAATTGAAACAGCTTTCTATAAGCAAGATCTTCTCAGCTGGCCTAAACACTATCAGAAGCACAGACCTGCAGTGCATTTACAATCTTAATTCTAAAATTAGTTCCATTAAATTGTATTAATTTACACAATTCCCAACAATAACACACACTGCGCCAAAATGTCATGCAGTAGTGGGAAAAAAAAGGTTCCTAGAAAGATATAGTTGTTCTAGTAGTGTGTGGAATTAATTGTCTTACTAACCAAAGAGGGTAGTACGGTAGTATATGACATTAACTAAATGCTCAAATGGGTTTCCATACTCGTAAGACTAACTTAATTTACATTTAGAGTAGTGCTGTCAAAGTTAAAGCGTTAAATAATTAATTAATCACAAAAAATTATCGCATTAATCATATATTAACGCAGATTAATCACACTATTAACTTTGACTGCAAGTAATCATTTAGCTTGACAGCTGATGGCTACGTTAAAGGTAGCACAGGTTGTGTTTGAACAATAAACATAATATGCATTAAAGTAAAGCATTTAATAAATGTTTGCATGTGACATTCAGAATATTTGTTCATGTCAAACTATTGGGGTCATTTTTTCCACTTTAAAATATGCAAGTAATTAACTGATTAGAAAAAGAGGAGGATGAGACCTCCTCTTAACATTAAATGCCGAACAAATTAACACGTAAGAGGTGCTTTTTAAATTTGGCGGACATAAAATGTTGATAAAAAGCCTTTTTAATTAAGCGATTAATCGTGATTAATCAAAATTTCAAGATGTGATTAATCTGATTAAAAAAATGTAATCGTTTGACAGCTCTAATTTAGACTAATATTACAGCTCACCTGCCGGTTGACATCTGCACCGGCCTGCGATAGCCACAAAACACAGCGAGGATGCCCTCCAAGTGCAGCTGTGTGTGTTGGGGTTTGATTGAAGCGGCTGGACACAGTGTTCACGTCGCAACCCATCTGCACCAAGCGTATGACACACTCCAACTGCATGAAACCATGAAAACATTGACATGAGATGGTTGCCAAATTGTGTTTTGTTTTTTTGAGAAATTGGAGGGAACACAAAGGTGAGAGACAGAAAAACAGTAGTTTATCTTAATTTAATTGAGTTTGGCTGCAACCAAATTTAGATTATTTCTTGGATAAAATTACATACCAGCACCACTGTACTTAAAGCTGGCTGCACAATGGAATACTGGTTAGCTCATATAATGGTTACAAGTAAGCCGGAGCTTATCCCAGCAGACTTTGAGCAAGAAGAAGGGTACACACTGGACTGGTCATCAGCCAATCATAGGGCACATATAGACAAACAAGCGTTCACAATTACGGACAAGTTAGCCTACAGCGAACCTAACAACATGTATGTTTTAGGAATATGGGACAAAGCCCAAAGAAAACCTACAAAATCACTGGGAGAACTCAACACAGGAACGCAGAGTCATGATTCAAACCTAAAACCTCGTAACTATTCACAATCAAATCACCAATATCAGAATTACCTACCATGGAAAAAAAAAAATTACACAGCGTGTACTGTATTATTTTGCTCTGCATGTTATGGCTGTTCATAAACATTAAATAAAAAAAAATCAATCAATCAATCAAGAGTTTGATGTGCTACAATTTGTTTAATATATTTTAATCAGAACTTTATATTTCTGATCTGTTTCTGTACATATTCAAACCGTGACCGTGAAACTGATTTTTATCATGGGCCAATTGTACTGGTTTCCCTCGAGGACCATTTTGATTGTGAAGTCATATTGTATCGTCATTGTTGCATATACAAAACAAATTTATGGAAAAGTTGATTTAAAATCAGAATGAAATAGTTTGTTGAAACTATTGATGAGTGCACATTAAATTTATGTATGTATGTATGTATGTATGTATGTATGTATGTATGTATGTATGTATGTATGTATGTATGCGAACGAAATATAAACAAACTCGGTCACCAGGCACACTTCCTGTGCGCCTTGGCGCCTAAAGATACTATTGGCTCAGTGACGTTTCCTCGCAACCAATCAAAATATTCCAAGCCTTTTTTTTTTTTCTATTTCTTTTCCACCTCACAACTTTATTGTAAAAACAAACTTGCTCACCAGTCGCGTTCGACGTTCAAATAACAAAATATTTTCACTCACTATATATAATACAGTATCAGGACTTTTTTCGCTCACACTATTAACACATAATAGCAGAGAAACCACTAAAAGTCGACAGTAAATTTGAACACAATACTTTTTACGACCGCATCATGCCTCTCGCTGTGTGCGTGGAAAAAAGCCGATACAACACACGAATATCCTCCTTCTACGGACTTTGAAGTTAATCCGCACCTGTCCACAGTGTGCAGCCCAGTGAATGGGGGTCCAACCGTAGTGGGAGTCCTCGGTTGTTAGATGAGTGTGATGCTGGTACAGTGACAGCAAAGCTCCAACATCTCCATCACGACAAGCGCGGTGGATAGGGAACATCCTCGTGAACGCCTCATCGTCGCTGGAAAAGTCTCGTTCTATAGACATGAGTAAAGTATGAAAACTCTCCGAGGTTCTTTCTGGTGACACGGAGCCGTCTCAACACGTTTCAATTTAATTCAAACACAAAGGAAGTCGAGATAAGCTTCGCGACTCCGCTGGAAACGAACAAAAGCCGGACTGGATTTTTTTTTCCCCCAAACTGGTTTGGCCACTGACAGTCGGTTGAAGGGAAAACATGGAAATGAAAACGGGAGTGAGGAAGTCATTTTAAAAATCAGGTGGTAAGGTACGAGGATTATTTTTGTCATGTATTAATTCGTTTTGAAATAATAATAATAATCATAATAATAATAATAATAATAATCATAAAATCTTTAGTCATGCTATTCTGCCTTTCTTTGACAGGAATCGTTAAATTTGGATTAACAGAAGATAAACGTAGAAAGTGAAGCTAGCATAGCATGTCTTCGGCATTTGGCGGGTCATCGCTTCTCTTGTGCGATGGAGCTAAGGTAAAATGTATGATGTAAAATCAATCCAAAAGTCATTCACATTTGGCTGTTTGTCTGAAAATGCTGAGAAATCGCCCTGGAATTTTAATAATGTACATTGACTTTTGTTGCTGTTGATTCTGCCTTCTGTGGTAGATAAAATGTGTAGCCTGTTCGCTAGTTGTCATGTTTTAGACTAAATTGAATAAGTCAGCTTTGTCAAAGTACTGTATACTGTAAATAAGCTTAGTATGATTGACCTGGATAAGAGGAAAGTTGGTGTCTAATAGTAATGGTTAAAAAAAAAAGTTCTGTAATGTTTGACAAAGTCTTTACTAGTGAGCTTTCTCTGTTTGACAAGTTATGTATCTGAAATCCCCCGATGTCTATTGCCTTCTCCTCAGGATGGTTTTGTTCGAGTGAGGAAACGAGACCTGGAAAAATTAACCACAGAGGTCATGCAGTTAAGAGAGTTCCTGCCCAAAGTTGTAAATGGTGATTTGATCGACATGCTACACAAAACTCGAGTAACGAAAACAGGTAAGACATACTGAACCTCGGCTAGAATTATCCATCCACCCATCCTTTTTCTGCAGAATTTTCTCAAGAATGAGCCAGCAAATTACTGAGAAAAGACAAGCCTTGTGATGGTCAGGTTTTGACCTAAATTCCACTCAGATCAGTTCCATCAATATGACCCTGAACACATCATCACTTAATTTGTCAGAAAATTATTATGTATTAATAACAAATATATATTTGTTCATCTATCTATGCCGATGACATAGGGACAGGCAGAAAAAACAAATGTATTTCAATTAGATGGCAGAAGGGATCTGATAAACCTGTTGCTATTCATTCATACAGAGAATCATATAAGTCCTAACTTCTTGCAAGTATTTTAACTTAGTGTTCGATTAAACAGATTCAATTTCACAGAGCAAGTCAGTATTTGAATTAAAAATATAATTATTTAAATATTAATACATTTTGTGATGTTTTTGTTTGGTAGTGTGCAATGAAATGTTTCTAATGTAAAATGGTGGTTGCGTTATAAAGGCTAGAAAAGTGTTGAAATTAATGTAGGAGAGCAGACGATAAAGCGCTTTGTGACAGCTAATTTGTAAGCTGTTTGAAAGCGCGATATAAATAAAAATGACTTGACTTATTGTGTGAATGTGGAGAGACTGATACGTAACTGAATGTTGATGTGACTCAAAATGACAATTGTTGTAACTATTCCATGTGTTCATCTGTGTGTGTCTGTGAGTAGTGAAAGAGCATCTTACACAGGAACATGATAATTTACAGCAGGAGTGTCTTCATCTTCAGTCCAGACTGGAGGTGTTGCAAATTGAATGTCAGAGAGAGAGAGAGGTGAGAGCGAAAGGTCTGGATTTGGATACATTTTTAACAACAGTTTAACAACAACAACAACAATTTCACCATTATGAGATCTAATGCGTCACCTATTTTGCCTTTACAGATATAACAATGTTCAAATCAGTTGAACTTTTTCCAGAAAGGTGTTCATTTAATACTGTTTTTGTTTTTCCGGTAGTGTAATTTTATCACCGATGGTTTGTGTTTACATACAGTCTCTAAGCATGCAATGCAATTTTATGCGATTGCAAACTATAAGTTATAACCACAGTCAAAAGTCATTCTGATTCGAATGGAGAGTGGATAATAACAAAGTGTATGCCTTGCACAAATAATAAACAATTTATTGTATTTTTGTTATTATTGTTAAATTAAATTGTGATCTCATGTTATTGAAATGAGTAACATGTGGCTTGATTTGTGTGTGATTAGACTGATAAAGCCCAATTCAAATTATTCAACACCATAAACTTGATTACAAAAATGATGATTTTAGGCCAAAATCTTAAGTTAATATTTAACCACACTGTTGACTATTTAAAGTCATTACTTGGAATAATCTAATTTATTTTATTTTATTTGTAAGTACAAATACATGGTGTCATTACAAACAGTTTTTAGTCATGTTATTTAACACTGACATAATTCATTTCAAGTTTTCAAACATGAAATTACAAAGTGTGTCACTGTAGAAAAGTAAGGAAAAATAAAATATGGGAGAAAGGATGCATTGATAATTGTTCATCAAAAAGTCAATACAAACAATATTCATGGAAATAGAGTAAGTCAATTTATGAGTTATCTTAGTCCATGACACATAGCATGAAAACATAATCACCCTAGTGGAGGTAACTACAGTATGCCTCTGTGCTGTACACTGAGCAGTATTATCTTTATGAAGGATAAAAAAAATAAATAAAAAATACATTTCTTATATTCCGCCATTTTGTGAAATGGTGCAACTCTTCAAATCAAATCTGTTAAATTGTTGACTGATTTACTCAATGTATGTTTTTCTGTCTATTTTATGTGTGCAGGAGAAATTGCTGTTACGTGAGCAACTCTGGCAGAGTGGAGCCGAGTTGCAGCAACAGGCTGACTACTGCTTCAGTCTTGGTTCTGCAGTCTGCAGCCTTCTGTGGAACTGCTCTACAAGTGAAGACATGGTTAAACAGTGGCTAGCTGATGTAAGACTGATCTGTGTGTGTTACTGTTATGTAGTGCACTGAATCCCCACTATTCACGAATAATAGGGACAGACCCTCACCGCCAGTGCCATCCATCCATCCATCCATCCATCCATCCATCCATCCATCCATCCATCCATCCATCCATCCATCCATCCATCCATCCATCCATCCATCCTCTGAACCGTTTATCACAAACAGAATAATGAGGAAAGCATAATCATAGCGTGTACAGAATCATGAACCAATGTTACATAAATGACTATTTAATAGTTAAATCATTAATCAAAATGCAAGAGGCTTGTCAATAGTATTAGCTTGCAAAATTCAAATAATGCCAGAAAATATATGATTAAAAACTTGAATTACAAAGCAACATGTTTAGAAATGGTCATTTAAAAAAAATAATTTCGATGCATAAAATGGAACCAAGAAGATTTTTCAAAAGATAATTTTAATGATATTTTACTTTCAGTCATAGTTTCAACAGTTTTAATATACAGTTTATGGCAAGAAGTGTTTTTTTTTTTTAAGACTGCAAACGCTTCCTTTTATCAAAGAAAAATACAAAATCAGGTTATTCGTAATGGCTTGACAGTGGTATATGTCCAATCAATAAGGTGGATGGGTAAAAAAAAAAAAAATCTACAAATTGTCGATCTTGTGCAAATGGCGAACCGCAAATCTATGGGGGTTCATTGCACTTCTGTATACCTTTTTGTGTATTCAATTCTTTTGGAGTAGGGAAGCCTGCCGGCCTTTCTAACGGTGGCCACTCAGACTCTGGGGAGCTTTGTGAGAACTCTCGATGAGGATGTGAAGAGTCGATCTGAGGACTACAATACTCAAGAGTACCAATTTGTTTTGGCGCTAGCTGGAACCATTACAAGTAAGAACCAGTCATTCACAAGTATTTTGAAAAAAAAAAAAAAAAAAAAACATACTGTAACTGCTATTTGCTTCCTGCCAATCAGACATAGCGGCTGTAACCAGTGGGCGGGACTTCTTGTCCGGCTCAGCACATGATCTGTTGGACACGCTGATAAAGCTGTTAGAACTGATGAAGCCTGGTGCATTCCCCAAACTAAAAGTGTACGTATGGAGATTTGGGTTCATTGGTTTAATTGATTTCTTTTAATTCTTTTAAGCGACCAGCTCATTGATGTGCTTTTCTTGCAATAACGATGTAACTGTAGAGAGGAGCTAATTTACTGAAATAGTCCATTTGCTGGAAACAGACAACATGAGTGGAACCATTTTCTATTGTGCCTATAAATCTGAGTTGATCAAATAATTTACATGAATACAAATGTGAGGAAATGTTTTAATAAGTCAAATTCTTTCTCCCTCAGTATTTAAGAAGGTGTGTTGTGTTCATGTTTTTTCTTATTGCTGGTGTTTTTCCCCAGGTTGATGCTAATGGCTCTCTACAATGCCAGTATCAGTGTGAAGGGGCTCAAGTACATGATTGAGAACCCAGCACTGCTGCCTCTTATTCGGACTCTGCTTGAAGGTAAATAGTCAGAGGAAATAAATCTTAAAAGGATAACAAGTTAAGTTAATGTCAAATGAACTGAATAAAGCTGTCCAATTTAAGTTTACAACTCACAGAGCTATAACATAGTCATAGGCTCACTGCATTTCCTCACTGGATGTGGTGTTTCATATAACATGTCAAACCACTGGATGGCGCTGTCACCTCAATGTGAACTGAATGAACGGCTCATGCCCTGTCACAGTATTTTCCATCCATCCATGCATCCATTTTGTACTGATCTTCCTCAATTGGCGTCGATCTCAGCTGACTTTGGACATGGTGCAGAATGCACTTTCTATGATGAAATTAATTAACAACCATTCCTACTCACACAGTCACACTTATGGACGTTATAGAGTCCAACATCCATGTTTTTTGTTTTTTTTTTATTTGGGAGGAAGCTGAAGAAAACTCACAAAAGCACAGCGAGAAATAACTCCACGCAGTGGTCATCCTAATTAAAGGAGTGATCTACAAATTTATTTGGAGGCTTCATCTCCAACACCATTTGATTTACATATATTTTGTCTATGCAACAGATAGATCCTGGGAAGTGTGCCTCCACTCCCTGCGTCTCCTGCAGTCAGTGCTACTGGAGGACGTAGCGCAGCCCCGCCTGGGCGCGGCTCTGCTGGATTCAGACCTCCAGGCCCGTATTAGCAGGTTTGCCTCCAGTGTTCAGCCTAGCTTGAGACTGTTAGCTCAGCAGACCTTGGCGGACCTCCAGGTGCTCATGCAGGTAAGTGATTGGGTGCAATTTCTGACAGGTGATGAGTAACTTAACAGTATTTATCATTGTTAGGTTGAAAAGCACAATTTGGACAGGAAAATAAGATAGTAAATGTTTGTAACTTAAGTTTTGAAAGGGATTCAGATAGTTAATGACAACCCCACAGCAAATGTGAACCAAAACATTTGTGTTTCCAGGTTCAAGGAGGTCAACAGAAAAAACAGTGACATGCTTTTCGGTGTGTTCTTTTTTTTGTCCAGTGTTCTTCTGTGTTGTTTTCCCCTGTTCTGTTCTTGTTTGGGGAGAGTCATGGTACAGATGATTGACCAGAGCAGTTAGATGAGTGTATATGGATATGTAAATATAACCTTTTCTGTTTCAAGAATTGTGACTATGACTTGTTGTTTGTTCTAGTGTCATTTAGAAACATCTATGTATATCAAATTGGAGTTATGTGCAAAGTAAATAAAATAAAATGTGAAGTTTGCATATTCTGGTTTCATTACAAGAAATGTACGTAAATTCCTCAGGGCAATTGATGACACAGGAGTAGCCTTCTGATAATTTTGCAGCTTTATTATGGTTTTTCTTTCGCATGGACTTCTCAGTATCGAGGTATCCAGTGAACAAGGCATAGACTAAAAGACAGGATATATTGGAGACATGAGAGTCGAAGGTTCAAAGGGTCTGAGCAGGAATGGAAGCAATCAGAGCTTTGAACTTTGAAGAAATATGTGACAAAATAAGTCTGATGTTACCTGCGAGCCAAACAATCACGAGGACCTTCATTTCAGCATCCTCACGGGGACATTTTTGTTCAAACCAGACTACGAGTGATGCTCTAAGAGTATGCTACGAATCGTTTTGAAAGAAAAGAATCAAGCAGGAAGGACCCATGTGTCCTTGATAGGGAAAAGAGGAAGAATGAGTGGAGGTCGACGCCCACCCCTCGAGCCTTTAGGAAGAGGCAGCAGCATTGGGCTTGTCGTCACGGGTGACGGGGATGTTGCGCTCACTACGGCCGGATTCGTTCCCTCCGCTAACCTTTGGCCCGGTCAGTGTCAGCAGGCCATCAGTAGAGAGAGTGCAGGTGATGGCGGATTGGTCCACGCTGGATGGGAGGCGGTAGCGGCGGTGAAATTCACGGGAGATGTAACCGTGGTCATCCTGGAAGACAAATGTGTTAAGAGCAAGCGAATTTGCAGAAAAAAAATTAAATGACTATGACTCACCTGTCTTTCTCCATGCTTTCCCTGGATCTCCACGTAGTCGTCGGTAACCTTCACACTCAGCTCATCAGGAGAAAAGTGCTTGACATCCAGGTAGACCGTGAACTTTTCCCTGTCAGACCTCACCTGGGGAATGTATTAGCAGAGACAGAATTGTAAGTAAATCGAGACAAACAGTTCCAGCTTGTTTTTTTGTTTTTTTTTACCTCTGACATTCCGGAGTTGGAAGAATCCAAAAAGCTACGGAACAGTGACTGTCTGTAATAGGGGCTGATAGTGGAGGCAGTGTAGGGGAAGAGGTCGTAATCGAACATGCCCTCGCCAAAGAATTGGTCGAAGAGTCGAGCTGGGTAAATGGAGCCCAGGGCGCGTCTGAACCAGGGGTGCTGGATTGCAATATCCATAATGACTGCGGAGAGGTTTTGGTCTGGTACAGCTTGGCTTGGCTTTGGCGTTCAAATGTCGGCTACTCAGCTTAGGGTCCAGCAGGTGAAGAGAGCAATCAAAGAATGGTGTTGAAAACAGCGAGTGGATAAGAGTAACCCGGGTGTTTTCTGCCCAACGGCTGCATCCTCTTTATATACCTAAGAACCAGAAAGAGGGGCTTTAGCCACGATCCCTCTGGAATGGCATTATGTCATGTTGCGTTTAGCGCACTCAGCAGAATTTGAGTTGAGGATGGACAGACTGGGGGTGGGGATTGGGGGTGTTTCAGGGTCCAGGGGCTGGCGTGACTCAGTGCCACCTATACACGCCAGACACCCGGGGCTGCCAATACAAACTGTTGTTGATGTGGAAGGCATGGCCAGTACAATAAGGCCAGGAAGCAATGCGCAGCTCTGTATTGTTCCACATGGGTGTCTGGGCCAAGAGTAGATTTAGAGACATAGTTGGGCAGGGGAAGAAAAGGTTCAGTGAAGGTGAGCTGAAAAAAATGAATGAATTCATAGGGCTGAGTTTAAATAATTGAATAATAGATATCGATCATTTTCGAGCCTGATATCGATTCATTAAACCATGAATCGATTATTTTAATATCTCTTTTTCCCATAAATTCATAAGAAGATCGAATTTTAAAGGCCAAGTTGTTTTTGTATCTTTTGTATCTGTTCACATGAATTTTAAAATATTTTCTTATATTTATGAAAGACATGACTTATTGCACTTTAAGACAATTCAGAATCTTTTATTTACAATTATTCAAATTCCAATTATGGAAATATTTTCATCTCGTCCTTTCTGATTTCAATGTTTTTGTGTAACGTGTAAGTGATTATAACACGTGTTACTTTCATTAATAAACTAAATCATTTAACCAGTTACCGCCTCCGCAGAAATTTATTTGGAATTTTATGTTTGTGAAATTTTCATCATGCCCTTGATATTTAACCCATTAAGGCCTAAAGCACCTGGCAAAACATGCCTCTAAAACCTAGGGGTGACTTTTGAATCACTCCCGAAAACCTCAAGATTTCCCTGAAATTCAACAATATTGTCAATACCTGCTAAATAATTGATATCTCAGCTCCTGCAGCAGATAGAAACATAATTCCCAAAACATTTCAGAGCTTACACCTGTGGCGCTCACGCAAACCTAAGGTTATTATTGTAAACCTTCAACATAATAAAATAAATAAGTCAACAAACTGTGTCGCATCGGCGGGCATATTTACCTTCACCACTGGAGCACAGTTATAATAACTCCGGGGAATCGAGTGGTAATTATTTGTCATCCATTCCGTTACAAATCTGTTGAAATTTTCAACATCCTCATTGTATATAAACATATTTCTTAACGTGTCACTGTCGACTAGTTACATTGATTCGAAGTCTTTTTAAGTGTGTTTTTGAGGGGGCGGGGGCGTACTGTACACGAATGTATCTATGTTTTCATATGTACAGTGCCGTGAAAAAGTAATTGAATAACTGAATAATTAATTAGAAAACTGGGAACAGTGGCAAATCTTCCCAAAAGTGTTCGAACAACGAAAATTACTCCAAGATTGCGACGACGACTCACCCAGGATGTCACAAAAGAACTTTGAAAAAACTGCAGCCCTCGCTGGCCTCAGTTAAGGTTCAGTGTTCGCAACTCCACTATAAGAAAGACACTGGCCAAAAATGGTATCCATGGGTTGGTTCCCAGGAGAAAACCACTGCTATCACAAAAGAACACAAAGTCTCATCTCACATTTGGTCAAAGAAGCATCTTGTTGATCCTCAAGAATTTTTGAGAAACATTCTGTGGACTGATTAGTCAAAAACATTTTGGAATGTGTGCAGCCCATTAAATCTGGCGTAAAAATAGCACAGCATTTCATAAAATAAAACATGATGGTGTCAGTGTGATGGTCTGGGGCTAGTTTATGTCCTCAGAACCAGGACAACTTGCTGTGATTTAGAGAAAAATGAATTCTGTTGTTTACCAGAAGATCCTGAAGGAGAACGTCCAGTTTATGCCTCCAAACTTAAGCGCTCTTGGATTATGCAGCAGGACAACAATGTGAAACACAGCAGCAAGTCCAGGTCAGAATGACTCAAGAAGAACAAAATTAAGGTTTTGGGGTGGCTGGCTAAGTCAAAGTCTGGATTTAAATCCAATTGAAATCTTGTGGTGTGACCTTGAACGGCAGAAAACCCTCCGACATTGCAGTTGAAACAATTCTCCAAAGAAGAGTGGTCCAAAATTCCCCCACCATGGTGTGAAAGATTCGTCACCAATTATCATAAATGTTTGATTTCAGTAATTACTGCCAAAGAGGAATTATTTTTCACATGGGGTCAGATGGGTTTGTATTTTCACCAGAAGCATGTCATACTGGTCATTCTCAACCATTTCTTTCCCCTCACTGCTCCATAACTCCGCATGAAATCTAATGATATAAAAATCAACCGTCTCCATCGTCAAAACTTTACCAAGAAAATATTTGTCATCTCATCGCTGCCTGCTGTCCTTTTTCATCCGTCCCTACCCTTGTGAATCCAAGTATAAAATGATGAATGACGAATGAAAAGCACACAGGATGACAACAGATTAAGCAAACTGAACAGAGCTCTGGTTTTACATCAAAGTCAGTTATGCATGCTTACTCACTTCAGGGAGATAGCCAATGGCGCGTCCTTATTTTAGTCAACTGGCAGGAACTTTCCAATTTGAAAATCTGATTCATTACATGTACTCGTTAAATAAGGACAACAACAACCAGAAAAATATCTAAATTTTACAACGCATTATGCATGGATATAGGTTATAGTTTTATTTCTGGAATATGAATGCTCTTTTGTTTTATGGGCATTCAGACAATGCAAGGGCTGAGTATTGACTCAAATTTCCTCAATCGATTCAATTTAGATTTACACGAGTTCAGTTCGATTCGAGTTCGATTTTTCCCGATTCGATACACTTCGGTTCAATCCGATATTGATTAATTATGGCACATCAATTATTCTTAAATGTCAAGGACATGACAAAAACTCCACAAACATTAAATTTCAATGCAAATTTTGTAGAGGATAAATGTAAATGATTTAGTAATTAATGAAAGTAACACGTGTTATAATCACGTAAGTGTTACAGAAACATTGACATCAGCGAGGATGAGATGATAATATTTTCATAATTCTAATTTAATAATTGTAAATATAAACTTAAAAGATTCTGAATTATCTTCAAGTGCAATAAGTTAGGCCTGTAAGAAAATATTTTTAAATTCATGTGAACAGTAAATTAAAAAAAATATTTAGATACAAAAAACTATTTCTGAGGAATTTATGGGAAAAAAGATTTAAATAATCAATTCATGAATTTATGGGCTTGAAAAGGAAAATCGATTCAATATCGATTATTGATTTTTTTATTTATTTTTTAACCCAGCCCCAGTGTTTACAACCATACAGTCTATTTTCAACATCAATTTGCTGTAGAGTATTGCTTAAATTTATGGTAGCAACATCAACAATTAAAGATAACAAATCTTAACATTCAGTTTTGACAAATATGAAATGTTAAAAAAAGAAAAGAAAAGAAAAACTAGGAGGTTATTTCCCATGCCCGCCTCACCACTAGTGGTATTAGGCTAATCCTGCTGGGCTTTGGCCTGCTAACACAGGGGCTTAGTTGCTCCATATAATCGTGGGCCAAGAGCAACCGAGCCGGTCAGCCGCATCTGTTGTAGGGTAGGGTGGTAGAGTTTGTCCGAAGTTCGGGGTCGGCTAGCTGCTGCCGACCGGACACAGACGTTGATTAGACTGGCTCCAGATCACCAGAGTCAGCACTCTGGCTTTTTAATCAATGGGGCAGACAATGAATGTGCGTTCAAACGAGCTGTTTTGGCCTTCAACCGCTCTGCTTCTGGCTGTGTGGACATGCACTTATTCATTCATTCTGAGTTTGATATGGCGGCACATGGCACCATTTTTTTTTTTATCTGAAGATAACGCCAAAGCTGCCAAACAAAGACACTGCAATGAAAAACAAAGTAAGTAGGTGTAAAAACCAACAAACAAACAAAAACATATCAGTGTAAAAACAAGACTAGAGTGAGTATGAATGGATTTGCTTTGAGTTTGGCTTTGAAAAGGAAAATACAGTATGTGTTGCACAGGTTAGGAGATAGTTAAGTTCCACAGCAGGCGACTGAATGCTCTACTCCCACAGTCGTGAGACAGGCAGAACTGACGATGAGGTGCAGAGATGATGAACATCTAACGGTGAGAAAGTGGGTGGCAATCTGAATATTGACAAGCATGTATTAAATCTGGGGGGGGATGTTGAGTTGGGTGACCTTATGGATGGTCTTGAAAGTGAGCAGAAGGATTCTGAAATGTATTTGGCATGAAATAATACACACTGTCCCCTTTTCTGGTATACAGTTCAGGAATACTATTGCTTGATGACTTAAAAAAAATGAAAAATGAATTGCAATAATCAATCTGGGATGTGTTGGCAGCTGAATAGTTCCTTGATAAATAAAATCGCCATTTAAAAACAGCAATTTATGTTTACTTGAGTTATCTTTATGAGAACACCTTCTCCAATTGGCTGACACATTTCAGTGAAAACTATCCAACAATAAGCTGGCATGTGCCGATATTCTGATGGTTTCTCCAAGTTGATGAGTCAAAATTACTCTTCCATTTCAAATGATGTCACTTGCTGTAAAAATACCATTTAAATCATGCAAATGGAATATTATTCGTGAGAAGAGCATTGTGGGCAGTAGAAAAGGTCATGTGCATAGTCATCAATTGTTTTTTCCTGAATTTATTTATGGAGGATTTTAGAGGCGTGACTCTCTCTCTCTCTCTCTCTCTCTCTCTCTCTCTCTCTCTCTCTCTCTCTCTCTCTCTCTCTCTCTCTCTCTCTCTCTCTCTCTCTCTCTCTCTCTTTTGTGTAATTTACTGTATTATTCATTCATTCATTTATTTTAATTCCTCAAAGATGGTTTCTGCTCACAGGCTGTCATGGTCTGAATTGGATTCTAGTTAGTTTTTTATTTTACTTTTGTCACAGTTCAGGTTTAGTTTGGTTGTCGTCTTTGTCATGTTTCTTTAAGTTTCAGCCATGATCTGTGTTTTGTTTTGTTGTTCTTGTGTGCCTCCGTAGTCTTGTCAAGCATTGTCATGTCCACCTGTGTTTGCCTGCCCTTCCTCATGTGTCAACCAATCAGCATCCTCTGCCACTTGTGTCTTGCCCAGCTGTGTCTAATTGTGTCAATTAGTGTGTGTGGGTGTGTGTGTGTGTGTGTGTGTGTGTGGGGGGGGGGGGGGGGGGGGCGTATTTAGATTCTTGTCTCCCCACTGTCTGCGTCGATTCATTGTCATTTTCCTCCTGTCATTCTGCCAGTTGTGTTTCACGCCTTCTCTTGTTTTACGCTGTTGGACTTTGTTGTTTTGGTTTCTTAGTTTGTAGCTCCTTTTTTGCTTTCTCGTTTATGTTTATTCAACAAGGGGTACATCTGAATTTTCTCTCCATTACAGGAAATGAATAGAGAGAAAATCTGGTTGCAGTTTTCTCCACCAGGTTTGAATAGTTAGCTTGACAACCAGTGGCAAAAAATGGCAGATTATGGTTTTATGTTGCAACCAGTGGCGTTTCTCGGGTCTGTTGTGGCCCCAAGCAGAAATGAACTCCCCCACCAACCAGTATTTGTCATTATTTTAATAAATCAACAGAAAATTGTGAACAGTAAATGTTTTTATTTAATATTAAACACGCCACCACATTATTTTGCACTATTTTCAGGAATGCAAAACAAGCAAATTGTGCATTGTGTTGAAATCGGCAATGAATCAAGTTTAAAAATGTTGTCGACCAAAGAAAATAGCAGTCACGCTGATTTTGAATGGTAGAGATTTGAGTGCTGAACGAGTATGTCTAACTTTACGCTTTAAAGCTTGCAGACATTGCTAAAAAGACTTTCAAACGACAGGTGCACTTTGTACCATGGTTAACAGCCCTAATGAAGTTTATATGGAAAAAAAATTGCAAAGCTCCAGCTAGACGGAAGAATATGCTGTAAACCTCCATTCATGCTTCACAATTCCCCTGACGGACGAAAAAGATGGTCTAAAATTGTACATTTCTTGAACACATATAATTTGTCAATCTTAAAACCAAGGGAACAGACAGAGCAGAATGAAATACATAGTTTTTAATAGAGTTTGGTAGCCATCCTACCCGTACTCCAGTGCGCAGCCGAGATGCGGACTTAGCTTATGTGACCACCACTATACTTTAGTAAGCCACTAGATCAGGGCAGGGTGGGCAAACTCGGTCCTGCAGGTTTCGGATGTTCCCCTTCTTCAACACAGCTGATATATGATCAGCATATCGTCAGCAAGCGCCGCATAAGCATTATCATGATCCTGTTGATCGGAATCAGGTGCGTTGGAGCAGGGAAACATCCAAAACCTGCAGGACTCCGGCCCTCGAGGACCGAGCTTGCCCACCACTGCACTAGATGACTTGTTCCCCTCGTCCCCGCTGGCGCGGGGTGGATCCCCGCCATTTGCGGGTCCTGTCTCGGGCTCCGCGATCAGCCACTGTTTTGGACCCGCCGATTCCGGCTCGGTTCGGCCTTGTCAATGCAAGGTCGGTGGCAAACAAAACTTTTATCCTGAAGGATTTCTTTCTATCCCGTGATCTGGATATTCTCTGTGTTACGGAGACATGGCTGAGTACTGGTGACTCCTCTCTCATTGAATTGTTACCGCCGGATTGCTGGTACTTTAATTCCCCGCGTTCTTCAGGCCGAAAAGGAGGAGGAATAGCAGTTGTTTTTAAAAATTGTTTTATATGCCGGCAGATTTATCTACAAGTCTCCTTCACAAGCTTTGAACATTGCTTATTTGAACTGGGCCGTTCTAATGTTGTACTGTGTGCTGTCATTTATCGACCACCCATGTACAACAAGGATTTTATAAGTGACTTTTCAGAGTTCTTGGCCGAAATTCTGCCAAAATATGACCGTGTTCTTATTCTTGGGGATTTTAATATTCATATTTGTTGTCCTGATGAGTCAATCTCCAGGGGATTTTTAAATATTATTGACTCTTTTAGTTTTGTGCAGCACGTAACTGGACCAAGCCATGAACTTGGACACACACTGGACTTAGTGCTCTCGTATGGCTTGTGTGTTTCCAATATGGATATTTGTGAAGCTGTCTTCTCTGATCACGCGCCGATTTTATTTAATATTCCTACTCAGCGTAAGGCTGAACTATGCGCTCCTCCTAAGCTCTGTCGTACGTTTAACTCCTCCTCCGCAGTTCTTTTCTCCTCTACTTTTTTGGATCTCTGCGAGGATGACTTTGACTGCTTTGCGTGTTCAAGTATCGACGAGCTGCTTGTCGGTTTTAACTCTGTTTGTTTACAAACACTGGCCATGATTGCTCCTTTGAAAACCCGGCACACCAAATCTGCACTCGAGCCATGGTTAAATGACACTACTCGTGCTGCCATACGAGAATGCAGGAGAGCTGAGCGTCGTTGGAAAAAAGACAGGCTCCAAGTTTCTCTTAGTATTTTTAAAGAGAGCCTGTTAAAATATCAAAAGACTGTGAAATCAGAAAAGCATAAATATTTTTCTGAAATAATTGCTTCCAATTGTAACAATCCCAGGGCTCTGTTCAAAACCATTAACAGTGTTCTTAATGTTCCTATTTCTGCTGGTTTTGATGCCTCCGTTGACCTTTGTGAAAGATTTCTTAAGTTCTTCACTGACAAAATTGTGTCAACCAGAACCTGTATTGCCCAGCCTTCATTTGATCTAACTACTCCTATATACTATTCATCTACTTTTGTTCAATTTGAGCCAGTGTCACTCTTATTATTGAAGAATATAGTCAGTAATTTGAAGCCCTCAGGTTCCCCTACTGATGCCATCCCTCCTCGTTTGTTTAAGGAGGTTTTTGACACTCTTGGACCACATGTCCTTGAGATAATTAATTATAGCCTTTTTACTGGTATAGTACCAGGTGATTTTAAACATGCAGTCGTACGACCTCTACTTAAAAAAACAGGCCTTGACCCCCTCATTTGTGCTAATTTCAGGCCCATTTCTAACCTCCCATTTATTTCTAAAATATTGGAGAAGGTTGTTTACTCTCAGTTGTTACCGTTTTTAGAGAAAAATGGTGTCACTGAATTATTTCAGTCTGGTTTTAAAGCGCTTCATAGCACAGAGTCTGCTCTTTTGAGGGTATCAAATGATATATTTTTATCAACAGACTCTGGAAAGTTTGTTGTTTTGGTTCTCCTTGATTTGTCTGCTGCGTTTGATACCGTAGATCATGACATTTTAATTTCTCGTCTTGAGCATTATGTGGGCATTCAAGGGTCGCCCTCGAATGGTTTAGGTCATACTTAAAAGATAGGAGCTTTTGTGTAAAAATTGACGATTTTGTGTCCTCTCAAGCTCCTCTTCCACATGGGGTTCCACAGGGGTCAATTCTTGGCCCTCTTTTATTTGCTCTCTATTTATTACCTCTTGGTTCTGTTTTTAGAAAACATGGTATTTTATTTCATTTTTATGCTGATGACTGTCAGATCTATTTTCCCCTGGCCCAGAACAGTACAATACAACAACTCACTGACTGTCTAAATGATATTAAATCCTGGCTTTCTTTTAATTTTTTGAGTCTGAATGACGAAAAGACTGAAGTGATGTTGTTTGGACCAAGTAGCTCTTCCTCTGCTAGTGTGGACCTTGGTCCACTAGCACCTTATCTCAGGGACTGTGTCATGAATTTGGGTGTTAAGTTTGACCCTGATTTTAAATTTGAGAAGCAGATTAGTTCTGTTGTACAGAAAAGTTTTTATCAGCTTCGCCAGATAGCTAAGGTGAAACCAATTTTATCAAGACTGGACTTGGAAAGATTGATTCATGCTTTTATTACAACTCGTCTTGATTATTGTAATTCTTTGTATGTAGGCATTAGCAAGACTGCTCTTGCCCGTCTGCAACTTATACAAAACTCTGCTGCTCGTCTGCTTACTCAGACACGTAGACGTGAGCATATTACTCCTATCTTAGCATCACTGCATTGGCTCCCTGTGCACTATCGAATTAATTTTAAGCTTCTGTTGTTTGTTTTTAAATGTTTGAATAATCTTGCACCTCCCTATTTATCTGAGTTGCTTCACCCTTATAGCCCACCCCGATTACTAAGATCAGCTGACCAGTTGCTTCTGGTAGTTCCGAAAACAAGGCGGAAGCTTAGGGGTGACAGAGCGTTCGCGACTGCTGCTCCCAGGTTGTGGAATCAATTACCACTGTATGTTAGACAGGCCACTTCACTCCTGGTTTTTAAATCACGTTTAAAAGCATATTATTTTTCCCTGGCCTTCAGCACATAGTATTACTGATATTTACAAGCAGTAGACTGGCATGAATTTGTTTATATTATTTTATGTGTTTTGTGATTTCTAAGTATGTTTTTATATTTTATCTGGTTTTATTATCTTATTTTATGTGCAGCACTTTGGTTCCCTTGTGGATTTTTAAATGTGCTATACAAATAAAGTTGATTGATTGATTGATTGATATTCGCATTTTCAATGTTTACATTTCAGTTCATTATTCTAAGTCTTGCACGTGTTTCCAAAAAAGGTGACACCAATTTGAACTGAACTCAACAGAAGGAGACAATAGTTGTCAGATCATCATTATTTTCCTCCTTATTGCAAAATGGTTATAAATCCATTGATCCATTTTCCTTACAATTTTCTGTTGTTTTTCATTTTTGTTATGTAGGGCTTTGTGATCTGTGTATTTGAGTCCATGTTTGAGTCATTTTGTGTGAGCCGAGTTCTGCCGCCCTCTCCTGGAGAAATAATTGTATGACAGGAAAATTGTTTTCTACCCAGCGTCAAGTTATCATTTCTCATTTATTCGTTTGTGTCTCTTAGAATTCACGATTAAATAAATTATTCCAATGTCTAGAGACAAAACTGAGCATCATGACTCAAGCTGTTTGGTGGCCTTTTTTGGATTAGATGGCTTTGCATATTATTTAATTGACTGTTTTGTTAATTTAAAATAACTACAGTTACTGTAATGTCCTATTCATTTACATTGTATTAACATTTATTTTGAAAGGACATCTAATGAGACAGGGAAAGGGGAAAGCTTGAGAGGGTGAGTAATATAATTAAAATTGACTTGAACATAGGGTTGCCACAGCTTTGGGGCATCAGCGCGATAGTTTACATTTTATGTAATTCAAAACTAGCGATAGACCGATATGGTTTTCTTAGGGCCGATATTGATATAGATTATTAGTAGTCAAGGAGGCCGATAATCGATACTTCAAGCCGATATTAATTTGGGGTAAAAGAGAAAATATTAGCGTTTAAAAAAATAAATAAATATTTTTTTTAATTTTAAGCATATAAAGACTGCTTTGTTTACAAATTATAACAAAAGTTGTAGAGATCTTCCAGAGTCATCAGCCTGTGTTAAGATAAATTAAAAACTAAGCAAGTGAATAGTTCCCTAAAATTTAGAGCTATAAATAGTTTTCAAAAATTTCAACGTAATTTATTATTATTATTAAATTTTTTTTATAATGAAGTGTAGTGAGTTCACATTGTTAGCATCATCTTTTATGAAGTGGAAATTTAAATAAATTCCTAAATGAAAAATGCATGCTAAATTGCCAGTGTAGTTAATTTGGGGTTTTTGTCAGGGTTCGTAAAAGGTTTCCAAAGATCTTCGCAGACAGTGAAAAATTGTCTGAATATGTTCAAAATGTTTTTGCGGCAAGTAAAAACTTTCTGTGAACAATTTAAACATCATGATGAAAACCCTAAATTCGCTACGTTTGCAAGATATCAGCTTTATCGGCCTTAATAAAAAGATTCGTAAAAAGGCCAATGCAGATATTTGTCACAATGCCAAATATCGGCACCGATAATCGGCCCGGTTGATAATCGGTCTATCCCCATTTAAAACTGCTAAAAACAGTAGTGGTGTGGCTCAGTGAGGTTGTGGGTTCGACCCCCTCTTGGTGAACAATGCGAAGTATCCTTGAGCAAGATACTGAATTCCTGATGCTTGCGTCATCAGAAGGTGAATGAGGAGTCAAAATATTAACAAATTTGTTTGCGGGCCTTGTAAGGTGGACAAATCCTATATACATGAAGTACCATAACAGTGAACTGTTCCAATTTTAAACCCAATATCTAGTTTTTCAACAATATTTTGACACGTTTTGAAAGATGAATCACATTATTTTTTGTGTGTCATATACTGTTATATTACATAAAAAACAAATTATTATAAAACATCTTTCCAAAACATCATCATGTCATTAAAAACAACTAATAACAGCACACTTTTTAGTATTTTTGTATATTTTTGCATTCCTATTCATAATACAACGTGTACTTATTAATAATAGGTAAATATAGCTATTATATTTCTGGGTAATTTAAATTTAAAAATGTGAAAATTTGTTTCTAATTAAATATTAAAACAACCTGAATATAAGGCAACATCTTATTGAAATTATAACTACAAACCATTTTAATTATGAGGAGAGGGGCTGTGTTTTCATGAGAAGTAAGTAAGAATAAGTTGCTGTTGTTTCACTGTATTTTTTTTTCAACAAATTGTCATTGCGATGAAGCTAATGGGGTGTACAAAAACGCGTCATCTATATGCACTGAATTTTTCAGGACGAGAATGAAGCGCGTAATTGGATGGCTATAATAACCTTGATTATGAGCCGCAAAGTGCATGGCACTATAGGTTTCGTGGGGTTGTTAGTACATCTCGTCTCTGTTCTCCAAAACGGTCGTATTTGTTGGAGGACTGTCTATCGACAGCACCATAGTGCACTGAATTGCGTTAATATTGAAGACAATTAAAGCGTGAAGTAGATAGTAGGCATGGATTGCGCTTCGGTGCGCAAAGCACTTTACAATGCGTCACATTCAGTAGTAATTTAGACTTAATACAAATATTACCATAATGAAATTTAAACTTAATGGTTTATTTGTAGCCAGGCCAAAAGTAGCAACTGTTATGGGGAAAACGTTATCAGTAAGTCAGTGCAGTTTGTCTTATTAATAGAAAAAGAGAGCTTGTGCGAGGGAGAGAGAGAAAAAGAGGTGTTGTTGAGCGAGACTATTTCCTGCAACATTACGCGTGACGTCATAGTAGAATAGAATAAAAGTAGACGAGTAAACATCAGTGTACTGTACTGTGCGCTTGATTGAACGCGTGTCCGTAGCTTGACATATCGATCATGGCACAGTCGCTTGTGCACGACGAGGAGAAACCGTTTTATTACAAAAACAACACGTTATAAAGTTAAACAAAACCAAACAAAAGGGTCAAAAAGAAGAACAGGAAGCGATTGAGAGAAATAGCGTGACTCTCGCGTCCCGGCAGAGGAGCGAACAAGCGGAGACCCTTGGCTTGGAAATGTTGAGGGGCTCACTGAGGGACTCCGGGTCCGCCGTGCCACCCGCGGTGGAGCGGCCCGAACTGGAAGACGAGTCCGCAGACGAGGACGTGTTCGATGACGAGGAATGTGGGAGCTGCCGCCGGGTGAGTCTGTGCTTGTATGAGTGTTTATCTCTCTCTCTCTTTTTTTTTTTTTACGGTTCTGTTTGTGTGTGTACGTTTTCCCCCATGTGTCCATACAAGCACTCTTAGTACATTGTCATATCACACCAATCTGATGTTTATTTTCTCGTTTTGAATTGTGTTTTACAACATTAATAATCATCCAAAGTTTTAATTTTGGAGCCCTCTTTTTGCTACCAATATGGCAATGATCATCATCTACTATAAACTTCTACTACTACAAGAGAGGATTTCAAGTAGAAAAGCACGAAGTGGGATATTGAATATCATCCAGCTAGGGCCAGGCTTAGAAGTAACAACAATAAATAGTGTGTATGCATTTAATGTAAGCATCAATCTGCTTTATTTTGGCATTGCTTAGTGTAATGGTTTGAAAAAACTACAACAGCAACATTTATTGTGTAAGAACAGCAATGAAGTGCAACAAATGATAACATAATGAAGTTCAACACATAACATAACTTATGTGTATACAACTTGAAATATACAAACATAGGGTATTGAATAAAAATAATCATAAACAATAAAATCCTAAATGTGTAGTCCCTCGCCGTACTGCTGTTCACTTTTCACAGTTTCACTGCATCACTAATTAAGATTAATTGAGAATGATGCTTGTAGAATCTCGGCTTCATATAGCTGTGTAAGAAGGTCAAAATGTGAGTACAAGAAACAGCTTTTAGTTTGGTGCAGTTCAGTGGATGGATAAATTGTGCAGGTATACCGAATGAAATGAAGCACCTTAAACTCTTGAAAAGCTCAAGCTAATTAAAGGTACACTCAGTATTATACAGTGGCATCTAGTGGTGAAATAAAAAGTCATTCATTTAAAAAAAACAAATGTTTGTGTTAGTAGTAAGTAAAAAGATATGTTGTATTGCATAAACATACTTTTTTCAAATATAACGGTAAGTCTATAAATCACTAATTATTTTACATGGCCGCGCTGCGCCTTCTAGTGTCCGCCATGTTTCGTCGCCATCTTTCTGCTACGGGTAACGTCAAAGACAAATTTCAGCAATCCATTTCTTAAAGCAGGAATTATAAAACCACGTATTTATTGTTTTAGATTGCAGGCGTGGAGGAAGAGTTGGAGAAGGAATGCAAGAAATCAGCTTCTCAGATGCAAGATGAATTTGTGCAGCTTACATTCAGGAAGCAGGTGTCTTACAGGTAAGAGAGTAATTGAAAGCAAAAGAGAAAGTGGAATGTAATTCCCTGCTAACCTGTTTAACCTGAAAGTAATGACACTATTCTCCTCTGTGGCCTGATTGTGTGTTTGTACGACACCGTAAACCTTCTAATAATATCCTTTATTCATACAGTATTCTAAATATATACTGTATAGCTATTTATAGCTATTTATATGTAACAGTCACAAAAAAATGAAAGAAAAAGATAATTAGAGTAAATCCCACTAAAAAAGAGGGCATTTGCCAAACAGTAAGAGCATTTATCAAACCAAATTGTACAAATAGCAAAACTTCAGGGATCCTCCGCATATCCGACGCCTGTCTCTTTCTCAAAATCTTGAGTTCCTCTTTCAAAAGTAAATATCTGCGTCATAGAACATCAGAATGACAGTGACAGGTCTTGTGTCAGGATAAGAAAGTTGAATTGCTTAGCCATCTTGTCAATATAAGAGTGTCGTCTGGAAAGATGTTCTGATGTAAACGTAGGCTAAAGTTTAGATGACTATTATTTGAAATTGTAAGATAAACGGTAATGTATGTGGATTGGAAGATTGGTTGCGAGAGATCAAACCAAAGATCCACATTGATGCGCTGACGGACCTCATTGCGATATAGAAACCAAAAGACAGTACTGCAAAGCACAAAGAAAAAAAAAGGAGAAATGTGAACATAGTACATTCTCCTTAGGAAAAATTCTTCTCACACTTAGTGACGTTTCTGACATTTGGGCCGCAAATTCTCATTCAAGTCACGATGAATATCTTCTCTTGTGATGAGCTTTTTGAGGAAACTGTCTGGTTATTTATTGGTTGATCCAAAACCTTTGTTACATAAAGTCAAGAGTCATCCGGGGGGAAGAAAGTCTAATTGAAATGTATCGAAATATGCATGATGTGATAACTTGTTCTGCCATTCTGCATGTATTGTTGTGTGATGAAATTTTGCCAACATATTGTGGGGGCTGAGACAATTCAACAGAGACCACTGTAATACATTTTGATCGATATGATGTAAGCATTTGATTGTGTGACAGCTGATAATTGTACATAATCATTTGCATAGATGTGCCAAAGCGTTTGCAACCTTGAAGTGTTTTTTATATGCTCACAACAGTGACACAATGATGTGAACATTGAATGATATATATATATATATATATATTTTTTTTTTACCAAAATATTTGTGTGTGAGGAAAGCCGACTACTCTTGAGTTATTTGTCTCCATAAACTGTGACGTGAACACAATTGTAGCACATCAAATAAACACCCTGACTGACAAACAAGGAAGCATCAGTAAATAAAGCAGATGGGTGTTCCCCTAATGGCAATAATTATTTTCCAAAGCAAGATTTATCTTGAGCAGATCTCCATTTTTACAACGCTCCAGTCCTTTTTGGACTGTTCTGTTTGCCACGAGTAAAAACTGTTTAGGAACATCTTTGCAATTTTTTTTTTACCCTTGACAACCTTAAATGAACCCTGATGAAAATTTACTATGTGCGTAAAATCTTGCAAACCTTTTCCGCTCAGTGACTACGTTCACATGCAGTCAATATTCGGGTTCAAGTCAAAATTCTGGTTTCTGAAACGTTTAGGCTAACTCGTTAACGTATGTGAGCAGCAGAGTTATTCCCGTATACATGGCCATTGTGATCAATTGGAATATCCCAATCGACAGTGTCATTATGCAAATAGATGTTATTTTCCCTTCTAACCTTCTACGGTCATTAAAATACATCATGTCCCTCACCTCACAAATAAAGTAGTCGTTTTCCTCTTCGCTCCAAAAGTGTGCTTCTTTGCTACGACGTCATGTTCGTTTACCTCTGCTTGAGTGTTTCTGCTGGGTTGCGCACCAGACGTACACGTGTACGTGTGATTAGATTAGTGCTGTCACTATAGAATATTTTTTAGACTCGATTAATAAACTGATCATATTCATTTCATTTTGCATTCAAGTGTATTACAAAAGCACCCCCCCCACACACACACACACACACCGATTACTGTTTATTAACCAGCGATTAGTGTTTATTTCGTACCTTATATTGTTATAGTGAAGGGGAAAAAAAAGTTTGATCGAGTTTTGAAAGGTTACTGATGGCATGTAAACATAGTCAGTGAGATACAAGCTTAATGAGGAAGCAGGTCACACGTGTGAAGTGGAATGACACAAGACACTTGGCGAGAGCGTGTCTGAATCGTGCAGATATATAGATTCATATTATGCAATGTGTGGGGCATGTCCACCATGAGGTGTTCAAAAGTGAATTGTACCCCCTCCCCCTCTCTGGTGGTGCAGTGGCCCCATAAGCACGGATCTTTACGCTCATCCCGATGTTAGAACAGGATATGTGTGAAAGAGAGGTGGTGCGGGGAGGGAACGGGGTCATGGTTGGCCAGCTGCCTGCTGTTAATACTGACACGACTGAGTTACGTAAGTGTCAGGTTTTTTTTTTTTTTTTTTTTTTGGCATCTGCAGTTTAATCTCTCTCCGGTGAGGTTTTATTCGTAATATATCCGTTGCGAAATTAGAGATCTCAAAATAGAAACGTCAGCATGCAGGGACTTTGAAATAATATTCGTGCATGTTGTTGTGCAGTTTTTTTCAATTGCTTTGAAATCCAGCCCTCCTGTGATATTTACCACCCCTCATTATTCTTTTCTGGCATCTTTGTGGACTGTGGTATTATATATCACGTCGTGTTTTCTTCTTTGTGCATTCATCCTCGTTTCAAAAGGGCAGCGCCTGCTATGTGTTGTTTTATTAGAGATAATAAACATCGACAAGAACCAGACATTAAGCGCCGCCTTCCTGGATTTAATGCATTTATTCTGTATAATTAGATCAGGACTTTGAAGGATGCACAGCTGCAAGTGAAACAGACGAGGTGAACATGAAGCAGCGCGGAGGATTTGGCACATCTGACTCACAATTATGAGGTGTGGGGTTCAAATCTCAGTTCACATCTTTCGGTGGGGATTTTGCTGCTATCGTTTGGCTGCGTTGAAGATCGAAGTGGAGGGGAGCAGGGAGGCAAAGTCGTGTGCTCTGAAAAAAATATTTAATTACCATAACATGTAAAACTTGCAAAACATGCAAACTTGTAATGATGAAAACTTACAATAAATAAAGTTTTAAAAAATCCAAAGTAACAGACAATCATAAAGTAAGGTGTTTGTATAGAACATTTCATATACAAGACAATTTATATGTCTATCTCCTGTATGACTCTTGAATGACAAAGTGGAATCCTCTCCCCGAAACCCAAAATGTTTATATCATCAGTGCAACAATCAGCCAATTAGAGTATAAGTACCTTCATCGTGGTGCATCTCCAATCACTTCTAATCGACTTCTCCGTGGCCAATCAAGTCCAAAATAAATCAACTGTACTGAACCTGAACCAAAACAAAATCATTCAGTAAATGAACGTGTTGCCTACTGGACACCTTTATTTTTTATTTGACAGTTTTGTACCAAACGGAACTGATCAATTGCTGAAGCAGGACCAGACAAAACATTGTGACCAATATCACAATCTAATGAAATCAATGCGGTGATAAAGTGGTAGTAAAGATAAAGCTGGATGATAGATGGATGGATGGATGGATGGATGGATGGAATGATGAATTAGTGCAAAATGGGAAATATAATATTATTGACAGTGAAATATAGCTGATTATAATACACCCAAAATGTTCAGTGTATGAATCATTTGTTATTTACATAATTTGTATCTGTAACAGTGTAACAGTTCCATTGCACATTAACCCCTGAGAGAAGTTAAAGACATTGAAATGATGAATATGCATGTGCGAATAATATTGAGAAGAATAAATGTGGATGAAAATGTAACAGTGTGTAGGACATTTGTTAATAATCATAACGTTGATTGTACAAAATATAAACATTATTGCACAATATCCAAGAAGACGTATTTATTATGAATGCTATAAAACATAATTAGCCATATTGCTGGAGATCTTTTTTTTTTTTATTTTTTTTTTTTAACATAGTTTATTAATTGTATCTCTTCTAAAATAAGTTCACCTTCATTTGTAATTTAATGGTTTTTATTTATTGAAGCTCTTTAATTGTTTAAACTCTGATGAATGGCATTGGAGCTCAGAGGTTTCTGTTGCTCCCTCGGGGGAGATCAAACTTGTGATGAATATTGACAAGCGTTGATTTGTCAAGCAGCTGAGGGAGTGGGAGGGGAGGAACAATGCACTACTTGCCTCGAGCCAGAAAGTTGTATAACATAGCACCACATCATGTACCAGAAGGATGGAGAACAACAAAATAGAGAGAAAAAAAGTAGTGACAACTCAGTCTGGTCTCCTCTTTTGCCTCGTGACCACTTCATTTTTAATTCTCTTATGCAGTACTGAAACTACGCGAAAAGTACTATGCATGTCAGTACACGCCAATTCCTGTTTTTGCTATAGACTGAAAATATTTGGGTTTGCTATGCAATGAGAAATAGGAGGCAAGACGTCAACAGTTCAGCTTTTACTTGCCGAAATTTACATCTAGATCACTCACACAACTTAGAACATTCAATACAGGTTTACTTGTTGTCATGTAGCCTTGATGTGCAGATTTATACTGAATTATGGATTTATGTATTTGATAGTATCAAAAGTATAACACTATTTTGGTTTGAGAATTATAATTATTAAAATTGAAGTGTTGAAGTTTTTTTTTTCCAGGCGGCTACTATATATGGATTTATGCCTTGGTCAGACTACACGAAAACAGCCCGATTTTAGCCCGACCGAGGTGTCGCGGACAAACGGGGCATGTCGTAAACGATTTGGGGTTGTCTTGACGCGTCGCCCGTGTAGTGTGACACGTTCAACGACTGGTCGCCTGTTGTCCGGGACGGTTCACGACCATCACGACGAAAGTCTAGCATGTTAGAATTTTTGCTCGTCTTGACGCACAATATGACATACCTACGTCGTCGTCCGTTTGGTTCCGCAGCATTGACCAATAGCGAGAGGGAGCGAAACGTTAATCACACACTAACAGCACTTTATAGCTTTATAGCTGGATATCTCATGGGATGGGGCCAAACAGGTGCAACCTGGAAAAAATAAAATAAAAAGTGCCCCGCTGCAGCGCTGCAGCTGCATGGAGCGCGCACGCATCACGCAACCCATCGTCAGGCAACGGCGACATGAATAGAGGACAAAAAAATATATATTGTGACTGTTGTTCTAATAATTTCAGAGATTTGGGCATATAAGTAGGGATGGGCACATATTTAGTGAGGATCGATCACATTTTCATATGTTGGGCCAGGCCTGGCCGCCTTGTCACCCGCTCTCACTTGAAAGTTTTTTTTTTGTTTGTTTGTTTTTCGGCGTACTATCCAATGCACCGTACTAAAACAAGTCAAATATGAATAAATTAACCAGTATAAAAATTACTCAAACAATATAATATTTCAGTGTTTGATAAAATAACAAAACAAGATGTCATCCCGCAAATTAACAAAATCGGCTATATTACCCCGGCGCATGTAGGCCTAAATAAATTAAAATACAGTGTTGGCTAAATCATATTTTAAACACTACTGAGGAGCAGGGAGCGCAAGCAATGCGCCCACATCACACTTGTCCCATGCGTGTTCCATTCACGCAAACACTTCCTGTCCATGCCTCTTTTTTTTTTTTTCCTCCCACCTCCCCGACAAACAGTGCCGACGTGTGTCTCTTGGCAAGTTGATCGGCTGGTGTCTTGTTGCGTTCAGACTTGTAGTGTGACTACACGCCCCGTCCACGACACGGAGCGAATTTATCGGGTAATGTGATAGCGCAACTGTCGTGTAAGAAAAAAAATCGCGTAGTCTGACCTCGGCATTATACCGAGCTCAAACTACGCGATTTTTATTTATTTTTTTGGTCTTTCACGACAGTCGCACTGTCAGATTACCCGATAAATTCTCCCTGTGTCGTGGACCGAACGTATTGTCACACTACAAGTCTGAGCTCGACAAGACACCATCCGTCATTGCGTGTTGTTTTCATGAGTGGACAAACTGATTAATCCAGGTGTGTCTGGCCAGTGTCTTCGTACTTACTGAGATCAGGCACACCTGGATTAATCAGCTTGTCCACTCTATATGCCCAAATCTCTGAAATTATTAGAACGACAGTCACAATATTTTTTTGTTCTCTAATTACGTCGCCGTTGCCTGATGAATTAATTATGTTAGGAGGTGCATGCATCATGTGACAGTTAGCAGCCAGCTAAGACCAGTTTGTTGATCAGATCGGATGGGCTACAAAAAGAAGGTCAATCAATAGAGCTGCACGGTATAGAGAGGATGAACTGCATTACAGCTCAAATGTAATCCATCCATCCATCCATCCATCCATCCATCCATCCATCCATCCATCCATCCATCCATCCATCCATTTTCTTAACCGCTTGCTCCTCTCAAGGGTCGCGGGGGTGCTGGAGCCTATCCCAGCTGGTCTTGGGCAGGAGGTGGGGTACACCCTGAACTGGTTGCCAGCCAATCTCAAATGTAATCAAAATGTAAAATAAAGTAGTGTTAAGCACTTCCATCCAACCATGGATCCATTCTCTTTTGCCTCAAAAAGGTTTGTGATACTGTGTTGTGTGGTGGTTGCCGTTGATGATAAGTAGAATAGAGGTTCTGTCATAGTCATGATGAGTCATGACAATATAGAGTAAGCACTAGTCTATAAAATAGTTTGACCAGCCTTCCTTTTACTTATTTCTTTTGGTCAACCAGTTCCACTCAATAAACACAAAACTGATGCATAAATTAAACATTGACTACAAATAATACACTTTTATGGGACTGGTTGACAAGATATTAGTCATTGTAAAATACATATATTTTTAGTGCAAATATTATTTATGCATACATTGTACTTAATACTCAACTTATTTTGTTCATATGCAATTTTGAAAGTTTGTATCATAAACTACATTACATAAACCAGATATGGTGTTGTGGACACACTTTCTTTGTGTGTATGTTGATAAATTCAGATTCATTCATTCATATTTCAATTCCCCCCCCCCCCCCCCCCAAAAAAAAAAAAGAAGACAGGAGAGCTACGTGGTTGCAAAATGCTAGGGGATCATGTTCAGGGTTACCGATGACAAATTCAGTTATAGTCCTTTAACTGGAGAGAAACCGAGAAAATGGGTCAGCGGTGGGTGTTGAAAGGATCTCTTGGAAAATTGTGTCAGAGTTCTGAGTGGCTTTTTATTTGTCATGGAAATGCAGAGTGGGCGATGGATGAAACAGAAAGTGAGCAGGTGTGTGTGTGTGCGTTAGTGCGTGCGTGCACGTGCGTGTGCATGTGCTGATGTGTACATTAGGGGTGGAGTTTTAGCATAACATACTGTACTGCATGGCCATCTTTTTCAAGCTTTACAGAATACATCAATTAGTCATGATTGAGAGGTTTGGCTCAGGGCAAAACAGACAAATCTTGTCAAATTATTCCACAATGACATTTAGGCACAATAGAGGTATTTTTGTCAATCCCAATGATTGTACAAATGTTTGGGCTGAGATTTTGGTTGAGCATTAAGTTATTGTGTTTCATTTTAAAGCTGCTCTCTGTAACAATTGGGCCCCAAAATATTTCTAGTAGCCTTTTTATTTGACCATTTATGACTGAAACATCTTCTAATCAGTAAATTATCACTGTAGCTCAGAATCGGTACTTCTGGCCAATAGTTTTCAGAATGGATTCGGGTTCGAATTTCCTGCTCACTGTCTGGAGATGTGACGTCAAATACGCATTGTGTATATGAAGAAGTATGTGTGCAGCTTCATTGTTCCTCAACAGGTGACAGTAGTGATACAAAATTAAATTTTCGGCGTATAGTTAGTACTAGTAGCTTAAAGCAGCTCAATGCAGAAAATTGAATTTCGAATTGCTACTGCTTCGTGTGGCCAAAAATTGAAATGCTTACTCCTTTCTCTCATACACAATGTGGAGATGACGTACCATCTGAAGAAAAAGTGCAGGAAATTCAAACCCGAATCCAATCTGAAAACTATTGGCCAGAGGCTTTCAGGAGTACCCATTTTGAACAGCTAAGATATTAATCTGCTAATTATAATGTTTTTGTTATAAATGTTCAAATAAAAAGGCTATTGTAAAGATATTTTTGGGTAAATTGCAACTGTAACCGCATCTTAGTTGGTTAGGAGCTCACATCTCCTGGTCTCTACGTTGTGTTGTATAATTCGGGGCAGGAGACGTTAATTTTGTTGACTCGTTGTTTGTGTACAGCGCTCCCAACCCACCTCGGCAACGACACAGTTGAACTTGCAGCCCTACGCACCGCATGCAAAAAGGGGGCACTGTTGAGCCATTACATCCAGAGCTCTGATTACATCTAAACAAGTGAAATCACTCTCATACCAAACTAATACCGCCAACTTTAAGAAAAGGTGAGAGACAGTAATGGTTCATTAGTAATGGTGTTATGATTTGTAAAGTTAATGTGTTTTCATTTACCTCAATCTGTTTTCTGTAGCTTTTATCCACAATGTGGTCACAGGTGAGCTGGAGCCTAACCCAGTGGCTGGGTGAAAGATGGTGTACTGTACACTCTAAACTGGTCGTCAGCCAGTCTCAGGACATATACAAACAAAGGAGCTGTCACACTGACATACAGTACAGGCCAAAAGTTTTGACACCTTCTCATGCAGTGCATTTTCTTTATTTTCATGACTGTTTACATTGTAGATTCTCACTGAAGGCATCATTCAGAACTATGAATGGACACATGTAGAGTTATGTACTAAAAAAAAAAGGTGAAATCATTGAAAACACGTTTTCTATTCTAATTTCTTCAAAATAGTCACTCTTTGGTCTGATGTTTTTTTTTTTTTTTTTTTTTTGCAAACTCTTGGCATTCCCTGGATGAGCTTCATAAGTAGTCACCTGAAAAGGTTTTCCAACAATATTGAAGGAGTTCCCAGAGGTGAGAATGGCAAGAGTGTGCAAAGCAGTAATCAGAGCAAAGGGTGGCTATTTTGAAGAAAATGTTTTCAGTTTTTTTAATTTCACTTTTTTTTAAGTACATAACTCCACATGTGTTCATTCTCAGTTTTGATGCCTTCAGTGAGAATCTACAATGTAAATGTAGTAATGAGAATAAAACAAACACATTGGATGAGATGTGTGTGTGTCCAAACTTTTGGCCTTTACTTTACATCTATGGATAATTCAGAGCCTCCAATTACCATTATGTGGAGAAAGTATTACACATTAACCTTCACATACTGTTTGGGCCACATTTGACCTGTGTCTACTGTAATGTTTACTATTTTGCCATTTATTTTGATAAATTGGCACAAACGTGTTCTGTGTTTTATTATCTAACATGCTAAATGAGCTGATAATGTCAAGTAATAATAATAATAATAATAATAATAATAATAATAATAATAATAATAATAATAATAATAATAATAATAATAATAATAATAATAATAAAGAATCATGCCAGTCATCAGAAAAATAAACAATCAAATACAGTACCAGAATGATTACTTAAGTACAGCAAAGTAGTATTTGCACTTTATAACTCCCCAGTCACCACATGTAAAAATAACGATAGGCCTAAATAAAATTGATACACAATAATGTGGGATAGTACGGATCAGGGCAATCAGTAGTGCTCTTATACACATTTCGATGCACTTCTCTACAGTGTTGAGATATACACTATTGCACTTAACTAGGGTGGTGTTATTTACTTGTAAAATGTTCACTTGGGCTATTTGTACCACGGGTAAAGGTAGAAAGAATGTTACATAAGTTGTATATTTCCCCATGTTACATCTAGGGCTCAGTAGTTTAAATTTCTGTCTTTTTTTTCGTATGTGCTATAGTATTTATAAAAAAAAATGGGGTGGGTATGGCGAGGAGAGGGTGTTGGAAATATTTTCTTCAGGCATGTGACAGGGCAACTAACAGTGAGGACCTGATCGCGGGATTGTTGTTATTAGTCACTTCCGGGTTTTGAGCCACCGGACGGGGATGAGAGAATCACGGCTGGCTGGTTGCGTGAAAGTTTCTGTGTGTGCTTGCGCTTCTGTGAGCGTGGCAAGTGGCAAGCAATGCATGCTTACTCGTGCTTGTCAACGTTTACGAAAATGGAGTCTACTGATTAAATAAACATCGGCGATGACGATAAAGACGGAAGGAGATAAATGTCAACTTCTAGGAGAGAAATGAAATGGAGGACGAAGAAGCCTCTGAGAAAAACTGGAGGACGGAGAGAAGTGAGATATGAAGTGACACGAGAGTGAAACACTGTAAAAACTACTGAGTTGGAGAGGAATACGAGCAAGGATTAAGTCACCACTAATCTCTACATACATTCACACACACACACACACACACACACACACCCACACACACACACACACCTTGTGTGCCTTACTGCCTTCTTTAAAGACCTTTGGCTTGTGGATTATTGACTTTGTAGCCTTTGTGGGGGAGCCATATTTGAAGTCTTTTTGTTTCCCCTGAACTGTAACATTGTGATATTTATCTTCACGTTTACATTAGGCGAATATGTTTATGCTGTACCAGGATATTTGTGAGCAGGTTGTGTATGATTACATTTTGAAGTAGTCATTGAGCTGTCAGCTGTCAGACATTTAAGTTGTATGCTGTGTGACACTGAAGACATTTAGAGTTTGTATACTGTTCTATAATTCTTTTGGTACGGTATGCTTGGAACATTCCACAAGCTCCTGTCAAAATGAGGCAGGCCTAAACCTTTGAGCAGAAGACTCATGGATATCAACACCGATCAGGTGTTAGTTACAGGGATGAACCACCACGATTGTTCTTGGAAGGAAAAAGGAGGTGATGGAGAGGAATTCCTTAGAAAAGATGATCGAGATGGGGGATTTAGTTCCAGTTCATCTACTTCTTCACTACGCTCCTGCTCTCCTCTTCCCCCTTCCACTCCCAGCCTGCCTCCAAACTGTATGGAGGACGAGAAGGAGATGCTTTTCGGCTGCTCCAAATCATTCACAGGACTAAAACTCTTCACAAGAAGGTAAGAGCCAGATAGGCTACAAGTGTAATGACGTATGTTGACGGCAGGTGGCGTCATTGGTTCAGTGTTCTCTTCACAAGTGTTTTAAACGCTGACATTTATTTCCTGGATGGTGGCGTCAAACTCATTTTGATGTCAAGTGGGCTGTACCAGTAAAATCACACCATAATAATAATGGAAATTACAATAAGGTGATGTTTACCCATTTGTTTGAATGCAAAGCATTGAAAGCAATACAAAGTACATGTTTAGAAAAACTTTGACAGCAACCAAATCTGCAATTTGCTTAAACTTATCTACGTGTGCGTTTTTGTTTTGTTTTTTGTTTTACATTTTAACTGAATACGTTGATTCTAAATAAAGTCATAAACATTTTAAGTCACATGCATTTGGATTGCACGTTAAGATCTAATATATTTATGAGGATTCAAGGTGATATGTGGAACGCCAGCCTTGTCACCTGTGGTTATTGTGCCAGTAAAATTTTGGATGCTAGCAAAGTGCAACCTTTAAGGCTTCCTCCACTGAAAATTCTGGTTAGTTTTCAAGTTTTCCAAGTGTTGGACTGCAAAGGGAAAAATGTACAATCAATAGCATTCGTGTGACTGCTTGTTTCAACACTGATAGAGTTAACTGCTGTGTTTAACAGCAAATGAGATTCCTCACTCCCATTACTGGAAATTCCAGTTGGATGTAGTTCCCCCATCCCCCTTATATGCCTGGCTATTTCTTGACACATTCAAGAGCTCTGGAAAAAAAATCAAATCCTTTTTAATATTGCACCATGCCACACTAATATTACTTTTGGTAATTTACTCTGTGAATTTGAAGTTGATTGTGTTTTCTGTACAGTATATTGGGAAAGTGTTACACTCACAGTATCAAGGAAGTACATGCTGGTCTAGTCTATTTTTGTCCGAGTCTCACCCTCTCTCTCAACCACACCCTCTCTCTCTCGCTCTCTTTCTCTCGCTCTCTCTCTTTCTCTCGCTCTCTTTCTCTTGCTCTCTTTCTCTTGCTCTTCCTCATCCTCTCTCTCTAGCTGAGCTTCTGGTTCCCCGTCACTCACATACAGGAATACTTAGTGAGAGCAAATAGAAGAAGCATGGTTGGATAGTTTGCTTCGGACTTTGCAGGTTTGTTTATTTACTCTGCTTATGTTTTCAACGAATAGTATCATAAATGGCATTATCGGAGCAACATTAATTTGATGGACTTCAGTTATATCGGGGCAGATGCAGTGCTGTGTGGTGTTCTTCCTAACTTTTACACTTGTTTCATATTTTCATTATTATTGTACAAGAAGTCCTCAAAAAAGTCTTCAACTAACAAAAACACAATACTGTTAGTGTAACAAGGAATATAGGCCTAATTCGCCGTGTTCAGTTGATAAATTATTTTCTGTTATGCATCAAATAATTGTGTGAAAGCACTCAAATATTTAATTTATGGATATTGCACTTGACACGGAGATATTTATTTTTCAGACCAAATCACAAGTTAAAAATGTTAATAACATGCACAGCTGTGGTTAGCAAAGACCTCCAAAAATGTAGGTAGGAGTCCGGGTGACCTTTTCTCTGAGATGAGAAAGTTGTGTTTTGGATTATTGGATAGCACAAGATAAATGTCAGCAACAATATTTGAAGTTGAACCCCACTTTGCAGCAGCACTATTTAAAAACTCACGTTGAAATGAATAGTCTTGGATGACATGCATGGGTGACTGCATGTTCATGGAAGTTGTAGACAGTGGTGGTGTGGGAGCAGTGGTTGGCCAATGGTCATCATCACACTTCAGCAGTCAGCGGTACACTTCTGTGTTGCTTATCAACAAATAAGACAAAAAATATATAAACCTACTTGGTTGTGAAGTGTTGATCCTTGATGTTCACTGAACGGAAATCTCAAGTTGTGTTCCAATTCAGATTTTATGCTTAGTCAGGGCAAGTACCCTTTTTTGTGCGTGAAAGACACTATGTGTCGTCATTATGCCTGGAGTATAAAATACAGTAACTAATGTCAGCCTTGAACACGTTTTTTTTCACCAATGAAATCGTCATTAAAAATATATCATGATTTCTCACTAGAGCATCTGTTAGAATGTTTGGTGGTTGTTATGGAACACTGTTGGTGTATTTGCATCATGTACCTTACCACTATTTTTCATGTAAATATTTAACCCAGCAACAGCTCTGGAAAGTCTAACACACACAGTCACTTTCTTGTAAAACTTGAACCCTTTCCATGATGTCAACGCTGGTAGTCGTGCTGTTTGTTGCTGATTGGACAGATATGTTTGAAATATGCTGTCATCCACAACCACATATTTGAATAAACTGTAGTCTATTGTGATCATAGCTGTCTTTAGAGGTTCAAGACTATTTGTATTGTGTTCGGTACACATAACTTAGGTTCAGCAAATAGTTAAGCAGTTCCACAACATCTCACTCCAACGTTGTGCATGAACAAGTTCAGTGAAGTGTCTATTCATGAGGTTGTTTATATTTTGGGTGAACCTCAACTGAACGTACTTTATTTCTGCCTGCTTGTGAGTGCACTCATTCTTGCGTTTATGAACAGCGCTCTCTCACAGTTTAAAGGGATTACACCACAGTATTTTAAGCCCTTCCAACAGTTAACGATAGGCATGTAATGATTCAATATTACCTTAGTTTGACACCAAGGCGATGTTTTTTCTTTTTATGAAATAGCAGGTGTTTTGCTGGTTAGTTTTCTAACGCAGAAGTAAAATGCCCGGTTCAGTAAAACCCCGCCTCTCCGCGTGTGCTTGCCGTGCATCACAGTGCCTAAGGTCTCAGCTTGCAAACGTCACAAACCCAGAAAACAGGTGAGCCATGACAGTTGTTACCCGAGTCCATATCTTGCAGTCAGATCGAACGTTTGCGTTTCTGGCCCCGCATATTCATATATTTTCAATTTAGTTAGCGTGGTCACGCGTGATTACATGCCGGGTGATGCGTCTCAAGCGGTTTTTTGCTCCGTTCACCTATTTCACTGTGCTTTGCTGATGTAAACGTTTGGCGGAGGCACTGACAGTCAATCGGCAAGAATGAACTTACTACGTAAGTACGTACGTGGTGAAATAAAAACAACATGGGACAATATCATGGTGTCATGGTGGTCTTTGGGACTTGGAGGTATACAACATAGCCAGCTTTCAAGGGTACCAAGCCATTAAGGAACAGATTTGGGGAATGGGAGCAAGGAAGGTGGCATATCTGGTGAGTGGATTGCTTGTTTACAGCTGTTGAACTGTCAAACAAGATAGCATTTAGCAGCTAACAAAACACTGAACAACCATTTTTTTCTGTTGGAAGAGAAGGAGGAGCCCCTCTTTTTTTTTTTTTTTTTTTTTTTTCTCCACTCGAGCAACCCCTCGATAAAATCATCTTCACGAAAAAAGCATGTGACGTTTTCTTTTGGGTCTGAACCTAGTATTTGGCACTGTCAAGTCATTTTTAGTCAACCGCAAGTGGCATTAAATGGCAGAATGGCTGTCCTGGGATAAAAAAAAACAGGTGGATTTTTCTGCTTGATTCATATTGCACGAAAACATTATTATTCAATATACCGTGTTTAGACTAGGGGTTGCGTTTAGAACATATTATTGACACAAACATTTTCGACTTCACTTCCTCTTTAATATTTATGTAGGAAAACACCAAATCTGGCAAAACCACCAACCGCCGTCACACACCACATTGGTCATCAAAATGCGAAGAATGGAGGAAAACTACTGTTGAATGGCAGCAGCAGTACTTCAGACTCTGCCTCCACCATTAACATGGCAGCTTAATATTATTATGGAAAATAATTTTATTAAAAGGTCAGTGAAAACTCCAGTGGGATTTTTTTTTTTTTTTAGTTAACTTTGCTTGCCAGGTTTCAAAAACAACTCCTCACATTAACACAAAAGCAAACATGAAATGACACATTGAACTAAAGCACCCGGCTAGCCTTTCAGGTATGATGGACTCTGAGTGACTTAAAAATAAATAAATAAATAAATACAAATAAAAATATGTTAAAGAAGAGCCAAAACAGATCATCAACAATAGAAAACATTTGCATCTAATTGAAGTACAGTCCTGTTTTTGCTTTGATATTCCTATTTAAAAAAGACCTCCAGTTGCAAGGTTTTCCTCGTTTTTGAGAATACACTGTATGGCTGAAAGCTGCACCTATCTACAAATGTGGACTGAATATGTGGCAACAATTGGGAGATGTAATATTCTGAGGGTAATAGCTCACAGTAACATTTTGAAAAAACAAACTGAGCTAGTTAACAAGGCCCGAGCAGCGACTTCCGCAAGCTCACTATTGTTTCTTTCGGAATGATCATTATTAATATTTTCAGGGTCAACAGAGGTTTAATTAGTTCTTTGTTTTGAATTATTAGCTATGAACTGAACTACCATAGTTCATTTTTAAATGTGTCTACTGAACTTAAAGTCCATGAAGAATTAAACTTCCCCAACGCTGCTTGTACCATTGTGTGTTTTGTGCACCCTCTGTTACTTGGGTGAAGTTGCCTCTGTAGGGTAGAACAATACTCTACTAACCATTGATTGGCCGATAGAGACAGTACGCAACTGTTTGTTTGGGTTCACGCAGACAATTTCATGCTTTTTTTGAATATACATTGGTGGACAACTGGACATATATCCAAAATCGATCAAAAGTTTGGATTCACTTTTTCTTCCACAGAAATGCACTCTTTTTTTTTTTCTTCTTTTTTTTTTTTCCATGACATTTAATGAAAAAAAAAAAAATCCCTCCAATTGTACTCTTATTTGTCACTCTAGCATGAACACAACACCCCAAAATTGTTATAATTTGATTAATATGCCAGGAAAGGACACATGCAAATTTGTTATACTGTCTTAGTCTTTCCGTGCACATCCAAGTCCATGTTCACACTGTCGGCTCCATACAAAAGAAAAAGCCCTTATAGTTAACAAAAGCAAGGACTAAACAATGAGCTGACAAACAACATGTATTTGGTGGATATTAATTTTCATGCTCTACCCCCATGACAGTGATCAATTTAAACAAACCAAGCTTTCAAATAAGTAGAAACAACATCAAAGTTACATGATGCTAACCCTCTACAATATTCACATGAGGAATGCATTCTTAAATGCTCATTCCTTTTATTTTGCGGTTACCGAAACCATATGTGAAGGTGTAATTTATTTCACTTCTTTGGCATCTAATATAAGCCATTTCTGAGGAAATTCTTAGTTCTAGTGGTTGAAAGTGTCACTTTTTTCTATTAGCGGCCTGAACATTTTGTCCGTGTACATGGATTTTGCTAACAATATGCTAGATGAATACTGTGAGCCGTTTGCAGTATGCTCTACTCACTGGCCATCAAATGTTTCAGGATACTCAGTATACTGTAGAACCAAGTTAACCACCAGCTCCTGTCAGAGTTCAGTCACTATGCTGCCGTTTGTTGTCATCAGTCATAAAAAAAGCAATTGTCCAGGAAAAATTTTAAAATAACTTTGACATTTACCCCCTGTGCAATATTGTCGTGTTGTTTCAACTCCAAGATGTGTTCATATACCAACTCAGGTGGATAATATATTTAACAGTAGTCGCATCTGGCATTTCCCTCTCTCATCTCCCATCATGGTAGGGGATTATAACTCTCCGGAAGCAGATGTTGCATAATAGCAAAATACACACACGACACACAAGATGCACACACCAGGCTCAAATGAAAATGAACAGGGATCAGAAGATGAACTAGGCGGATTGTCTGCCAATATCAATATTTGAGCTAGACGCAAAAATATTTGTCATTGCCAACCATTGTTTATAACTTTATGCCAACAGCTCTGGATTTGGCTTTCTATTGACATTAGTATCACATGCACCACTCACAATAAGCTAAAAATATTGCCATATTGGGCATTTCAGAATTAATCTAAAAATGCTCCATGACCGTTAGAGGTGAACTTAATTTGACTTTATCTAAACTTTTGAATGTATAATGTGCATCTTTTCAATGTTTGAGTTCTTTTTGCTTTTGAACTTGATGTTTTCTAACAGTGGTTTCCAACTTTTTTTTGTTTTGTGTACCCCTGGGTATCCCCTCATTCATACAGAGTGATGATTCTCCAAAAGCAGAACGCAGCAAGACTGATTATTATGTGAAAACCATTTAATTTAGTCTCCTTAATTTGTCCTCCTTAATTGTCTTCTTTTTAAGCAAAATAAATGACAGTATACAGTATGTTGCCTTGAAAATAAACATGTATTATACTGTACAGTGGAAAACCCCCCAAAAAACCCCGTAATCAACATGTGTCATCGTATATCTCTTGTAACAGTAACCATAAAAAATGGAGTTCATTTGAAAAAGTCCCTTTTTTACTCCACGGTATTTTAAGCCCTTCAATGAGTTAGTTAACTATAGGCATATAATAATTAAATTTTACCTTTTGGCACCATGGCAATATCATTTTTAATGAAACATTAGGTGTTTTGTTGGTTAGCTAACACAGAAGTAAAACGCTCGGTTCAGTAAAATCCAGCCTCTCCCCGTGGGATTGACGCGCCCACGGCGAGCCGACTGCAGTCTGTTGTTGGAGATCTGCGTTTGAGCACTCCTCTGAATGCAAGCCATCAGTTCTTCAATAAACATTTGAAACAAAACGGCTCCGTGCTGCAAGAAATCTTGGAGGAGGAGAGGTTGAGAAGGAAGAAGAGAGAGGATAGGAGAATGAGGGGGGAAAAACCCCCAAGGATGGTCTCGAACCAGGGACTTGCTGCTTATAGAACAAACACATTAACCACTATTCTGTTTGAAAGCTCTATATAAATAAAGATAACTTGACTTGACTATACTATTCGATCTGTTAGGTTAAATAGTGCCAAGATTTTACTTGTACTGATAGTTTACACAAGTGTCATCCAGAACTTTTGGGGTTTAAAGACAGCCAATTGTCATTGCACTTTGGCATTGCAAATGTGAAGGTTAATTGATTGCTTTGAATTCATTTGGACAGAATGTTTACTGATAGTCTACTTTTGTCACTATCATTGAGGGCTCAGAGAAAGTGGGCGTGTTTTTAGTCCGTAGAGGCGGTGCGGGGGTCGGTCTGCACCTTATGACGTCAAAAAGTGCCAACAGCTCGGAGAGTAGAATGACCTAGAATTTCTCATAGGGGGGCGAATGGAGGAAAACACCACTTAAGTCATGTTTTTGGTGAGGAATTAGCATTTTAACACTGCTAAAAGCTCCAAAAAGTTGTTTTTTTCATGTTGCTGTCCCTTTAAACAGATATTTAAACTTTAATTATCCATGAAATGACCAATACATTTCCGAGGATGTACACTTCTATGGCGCTTCTAGTCTTCTTTGTATCTCTGTTGCACCCTGCTGATTACATTGTAACAACTCAGCGCAGTGGGCACTTTTGCTTAAAGCACATCCATTTTGAAGCTAGGTACTTTTGATCAGTTGATGTGTGTCTTGTTCTCATGATGTCAAAATGTAAACATCATGATGAAGAGGACTGTTTAAATACCAATTCTATTTGAACCAGTAAATTTATTGGTCCCTTCATGGCTCAAACACCTGTTGTAAGGTGTAAGGTTGTATTCAGCTCATGGTAGAGCAAGTTGTACAAAAAGTGCAGAAACATTGGACAGTTTGTCCAGTCAAATGTTTTGAGAAGTTGAATTTAAGTCACCTGTATAGGTCTGAGCATATATTTTGTTCCTGAAATTTCATATACAAACCAAATAATCCTAAGATTTTGTGATTGCTGTACTTCTACTTATGACTCCCACTAACTTTGTGTTGGAGGTGAATGAAAACACACAAAGGCCTGAAGAGAACCGATATACTACATTTGTTGTCAACACCGAGTGTTGACCTTGGATTATGAAAGTAATATTTTGGTACAGTCACAATCAAACTATGAATTAAAATAAAATTGGAAATGTGTTGCATAAGTTGGGCGTATTAACTAGCAAATGAACGATGTCCTTCTTTGTGGAGGTAATAATGTGCACCTAGATATGCCCCCCAGTTACGTTGCCACTGTACTGACTGAATGCCACATAGTGCTTGATTGCTGCTGTGTTTCCAGTTGCACAAAAGACACCTCTCATGTTGCCATGACACCACACGTATCTAAAGGGAGGAACATATTAAGTACATGAATCATACATATTAAGTACATGAATCATGATTTGAACAACACAGTACTGCATCATTGACCCATAGATGTCATTTTTTAATTTGCTGTTTGCACAGTTAAACATTACACTTGAGATATTAAATTGAATGGAAAAATTGCAATGTATTTTTTTAGTTTTAAGTAATTAATTCAATGTCGGGGCTACATCTTATGACTAATATTTGTAAACATAATGAGCCCTTTTGAAGTCATCGTCTATGCAAATTTACAGAGCTGTTTAATTTGCAGAACACCCTGTTTACCAGGGAAGAGGACCAGTGGGTGACCAGCTTCGTTCTTTGGTTCCTGTCGTGTCATCTGCTATGATAGCTGACCTTTCAACTTAAAGCTCTAAGAAGTCCAGAGACAAGACACTACTATGACCAAGCACATATTACATTCCAGACAATATGGATTACTTCTTCCAGCGTCATTTCCATCGATGGCACAAGAGACGGAAGTACCCTGCAACTGTAGGCCAACCTGGGCCTGCAGTCTTGGTCAGCAAAGCACGGAGACGTTCTAGTGTTGGCCTGCCCTCTGCAGCACTATTAGAAAGCAGGCGCTCATCTAGTGGCTTGCCACCGCTTCCTTATCAGAGGCGCCCAAGTGTTGGCGTTTTGGTAGCCAGTGGACAGAGGCGTCAGTCCATTAGAGAAGATGTGGCTTTTAGTAACTCAAGTGAATCAGCTGAAGAAAGTGGACTGGAGACATCCGATATTTCAGTTAAAAAAGAATGGAATGTATCGCAGTATAAACGTAATGCTCGCCGCTCTTCCTCTGCTTTCTCTGGCGTGCATCGAAGAATGGCGGTGCGATATTGTCACCCCTCCAAGGGAAAGTCCATTGAACCTCATTTGCTTGGCTCCTCCTTGTTACTTGCGAGCGTTGTCCAGATGGGCAGTGACGCAAATAAAAAGCAAACGGGAGAATCAAGTATCTCACTTTGTTCCTGTGCTGGGTCAGATAGTGAGGAAACCGGCAATCAGCAAGTAGGGGAAAAAACAGCTTTCAGAAGAGATGACAGACCCACATCTCGAGCGCATGCAACCCAAGCGATTATGAAGAAACGCATTAAACCCCGACCCTTTCTCCGACCTCCTCGTTGTCTAAGACGGAACTCCTCCCATCTCCTCCCAGCTGAGACCGTCTACCAGAACAGCAAAATGCCTTATGGGCTTCATGGTCGCTATAATCATCGAAGGTTGAGCCAAGGTCATCAAGCTCTAAATACACTGTATCAGACTTCCACCAGCAGCCTCAGTTTGAGGCAGATGGCTTCAGACGATCTCAAGTCGGATCCTGAGGCACTCCTTTGTGAATCTACCCTCCCTAAAAGCTGCTCTTCACCTCTCAGTGGGTCAGAGGAGTTGACATACTATGATCCATATCTGGAAACATGGGAGAACTTTCTATCGTATGTAATAAACTCTCACAAACACCCACTTAGATAGATACACTGTGATGAATTATGTCTTGCATTGAATTACTATAGGCCATTTAACATTTGGTTTCGGCTTGGTTCTCAAATGAGAACCTGAGGTTGTTGTTTTGTGCGCATCCTTTTATTAATACATCCTCCCCCGCAAGCTCACAGAATGGATAGAAAAGAGGTATTCATAAATAATTCATTTTAATTAAAACATTGTTCCCTCTAAGCTGTGCACTGCTCTTACCCTCAGTACACGACAAATGTATACAGCACATTTAAAAAGAAAAGAAAAGAAAAGAAAATAGCTTTTTTTGGCAAATTTATATTCGCCCCGTACAAAGAAATTGAAAAATGTATTTGGCACATGTGGTTTACAAAGCAGGAAGAAAAATGTATCAAAAAAGAAGACCACTTGGTTAATTCCTACACAGATTCTTTACAGTGATATTGTTAATGTGTCTTAACATTAAAGGTGGGTTCAAAGATATTTTTGTGGCTGCGTCTTCCGGATGGATCATCTTAACGTTTGTTTCTCGATCCTGTCAATCAATATGCGTAATGACGTTCCTAGCCGCGCATGTGCAATTTGAGTGTTTGTAGCATGTAACTAGCTTCGTGTAGTACGCTTCGGATTCGGCCATTCATCGTTGTAGCTCCACTGAGCTGACCGCGTACTTTGAAAATAGCTGAGAGACGCAAGAGGACATCTGTATGAAGTGAGGCCGGCTGCAGAGACTGATGAAGATGAGCTCGGACGTTAGCAACATTTGAAAGGCGTTTCCCCCAGACGGGCAGGAGAGCTGGTAGGATGGTCTTTCGCATGCGCGTTTTTTTAAATGTGACGAACAGATGTTTGGCTTCCACTTTTCGAGAACATCATTGAATCCACCTTGAACCATGTGGAGGGCTTTGCTTTGTCTCTGACTTTGTGGCTTATTACCATGGTGCCTTCACCCGTAACATGGATTGCTACGTATATTTAAAAAAATTATAAATCCCGAGTGAAATTGCTCAAACAGGTTGAAAACAAAATAGTTGGGATATATTTGCGATGTGTTTGACAACACATCAATTGGAGACATGGTGTTGTCCGGCGTTTGCTCTGTCCACTCGTCATCTCACCAATTAATTCAAAACCAACCGGTCGTAGAACCCTGATGCTGAGTGAGAATGTTTCTGCATACTGTATTACCACGACGTACATATGTGTTGATGGCCAGTGTGTTGTGGAGTTCACATGAGTTGTTGCAGCGCTGAGCTGTGAGCATGGATTTGATCACACAAACACTGCACTGTGCCATATATTCTGGAAATAACTATGCCTACATCAAGTGACTTGCTGTAGAGGTAAGATCTTTAGCCCGAGCCCAAGCCCGACACGACCCGAAATTCGGGTCAGGTCGGGCCTAAAATGTACGTTCGAGTCGGGCCGGGTTTCTCTCTCGCTGACTATTTTTTAAAATAAATATGTTTTATAAAAATGTAGACTAAAACGATGTGTGGTTACTAAACTAAGGAATACTTGTTGTAAATAAATAATTTGGATAAAACAGAGAAGGCAGCGCTGTAAGGTAATTGCTATATAACTACTACTAAACAGGAGGCGCAGAGCAAGAGCACGCTTTGCGCACGGCTTTGCAGACGTTTTGTGAACGTAATCTTCCCGCCGTGAGTCCACATTTATTTTGACCAGGTATCCCTGATAGGGAGCAGCAAGAAATCAAGGATAAACTTAAAGCAGCTATATGGAAGATTTAAAATTTCAAATCTCTACTGCCACCTGTGGCCGAAAACAAACTGCACGCTCATACACGCTGCGCGCACTCGTACGTGCACGACCTCAATACTGAAGACTGGGCTCTTCATATCCAATTAAACTGTTTTCAGAGGTAAGAAGTTTTATAATGTTATACAAAGCTGGCCACTTCACGGAATGAGACTCTCGATCCCCACTATAAATAATTGATGTCCACGGGACGTGCAGATCATATTGCTTTAGTCGGTCGAAGTCCAGTCCTGTGCTGTACTCCAAAACGATGTGCAAATTACGTCAATTAATTGGACCGTATTCCGATGTTAATATGCAGTTACATATTGTAGTCACCCCGCTCGACGGACGTCAACCTGATTCTAGTCATTATTAGTGTATGTCGCCCCCAGGCTAGCGTCATTGTGCATGAGCCGAAAGGTGCGCTTGTAGCGAGCAGTGACGGGAGTCGAAGGCGGAGTGTTAAAGTCCATAGCCAAAGACTGGCGTTTTATTCACATCATCAACAACAACTCACACTGCGCGAGGTTCACAGACCTACCAACATTTGTTCTTTTATCCTTTCATCCTTTTATCCTTTCATCCCATCCAACTCCTCCTTCGTCCCAACGTCCCGTGGGTGAATTATGTTCTCATCACCACACAAGCCCCCCCAGAATTCACCCATAATCAAACTCCGGATGACGGGGCGGCAAAACTGCCCGACCCCTGCGGGTAACGTACCCAGGAAGCGCGGGCGGGAGGGGCCCAGCAGGAACATCAGAACAGTCCCGCGCACCAACTGGCGGGGATTCAGGAACCACTGGAAGGGACCCCGCACGGTCTCCCAGGTGCAGCCTAGGGGGGCGGCCGCGGCGGGGGGCGCGGGGCAAGTCCAAGGGTCCGGCCAGGTCCACATGACCCGGCTTAAGCCTGTCAACAGAAACAGTTTCGGAACGGCCCCCAATATCCACGACCATGGTCTTGGTACCATGCTGCAGGACCCTAAATGGTCCGTCGTAGGGGGGATTCAAGGGACCACGGTGTGCATCGTGTCGGATGAAGACAAACTCGGCCGACTGCAAGTTGGGGGGCACCCGGGCCACAGGGGTGCCATGCTGCGACGTGGGCACGGGCCGGAACGCACCAGCAGCATCCACCGGCGGTCCAGGCCTGGGTGCGGGCCAAGGCATCGAGGCGTGCGGAATGAAGTCTCCTGGCACTCTTAGCACCTGTCCATAGACCAACTCGGCCGACGAACACTGCAGGTCCTCCTTAGGTGCAGTACGAAGGCCCAGCATGATCCAGGGTAGCTTGTCGACCCAATTACCGTCAGAAAGGCCAGCGCGCAAGGCGGCTTTCATCGAACGGTGGAACCGTTCGCACAGCCCATTAGCCTGAGGGTGATAAGCGGAGGTGCGGTGTAGCTTGACGCCGAGGCCCTCAGCAACAGAGTTCCAAACCTCTGACGTGAACTGCGCACCCCTGTCGGACGAGAGGTCCGCCGGCGGTCCAAACCGAGCGACCCAGGTCCCGATAAACGCCCGGGCCACGTCACTGGTCGATATGGAGGTGAGGGGAACGGCCTCTGGCCAGCGGGTCGTCCTGTCCACCATCGTCAGGAGGTAGGTGAAGCCCTGGGAAGGAGGAAGCGGACCTACGATGTCGACGTTGACATGGTCAAACTTCCTCGCAGGGACAACAAAAGTCTCCAAAGGTGCCTTGGTGTGACGGTGAACCTTGGCTCGCTGACAAGCCACGCATGAATCGACCCAGACCCGTACATCTTTCTTCAACCCAGACCAGACGAACTTCTGAGACACCAACCTCGACGATGCCTTCCTGCCGGGGTGTGAGAGACCATGCACCATGTCGAAGGCGGCCCTCTGCCAACCAGAGGGCACCAGCGGTCTAGGCCAGCCCAAAGAGACGTCACACCACAGCTCGACCCCGGAGTCGTCGACCGCCACCCTTTCAACTTGCAACCCGGTGTCGGAGCTCCGAAGCAACTGGGTGCCACGATCGGAAGCCTGGTCGGCCGCCATCCGGGAAAAGTCGAGGCCCAGCTGTACCGTGTTGACGGCTGCCCTGGACAGACAATCCGCGACCACGTTGTCCTTGCCAGCGATATGTCGGATGTCCGTGGTGTATTCAGAAATGAACGACAACTGCCGCTGTTGCCGCGCGGACCACGGCTCGGACAACTTCGACATGGAGAAGGTGAGCGGCTTGTGATCGACGAAGACCGTGAACTCACGGCCCTCCAGGATGAAGCGGAAGTGGCGGATCGCCAGCCAGACAGCAAGGAGCTCCCTGTCGAACGTGCTGTACTTGCACTCCCGAGGGACCAACCGGCGGCTGAAAAAGGCGAGTGGCTGCCACGCACCTTCGACGCGCTGCTCCAAAACAGCCCCAACGGCAAAATCAGATGCGTCAGTAGTGAGGGCGATCGGGGCATCCGGGCGCGGGTGGGCCAACAAGGCCGCTTGGGACAGCGCGGCTTTCGTCTCTTCAAAAGCCTTGACTCTCACATCGGTCCAGTCGACCGCACGGTTAGGGGCCACACCCTTAAGTGCGTCGTAAAGCGGGTGCATCACATGGGCAGCGTGGTGGATGAACCTGTGGTAAAAAGTCACCATCCCGAGGAACTCGCGGAGACCCTGGGCCGTCTGGGGTCGAGGAAAAGCGGCAACCGCTTCCACTTTTGCCGGGAGCGGGGTGGCGCCGTCCTCATTGATGAGGTGGCCGAGGAATTGGATGGAGGGCACACCAAAGACACACTTAGCTCGGTTAATAATCAGTCCAGCCTGGCTGAGCTTGGAGAAAAGCTGCCGGAGGTGTGAAAGGTGTTCTCCGATGGAGGAGCTGGCCACCAGGATGTCATCCAAGTAGACGAAGAGGAACGGCATGTCCCGGAGAACAGAGTCCATGAGACGCTGAAAAGACTGGGCCGCGTTTTTAAGGCCGAATGGCATCCTGAGAAACTCAAACAGTCCGAAAGGTGTTATCACAGCAGTCTTAGGCACATCGGCGGGGTGTACCGGAACTTGGTGATAGCCCCGTACCAAGTCCACCTTGGAAAACACCTTCGCACCTGCCAGGTGGGCAGAGCAGTCCTGTATGTGCGGGACCGGATAGCGATCGTGCGTCGTGGCATCATTGAGGCGGCGATAGTCTCCACACGGTCGCCAGCCGCCGTCCGACTTCGGAACCATGTGGAGAGGCGAGGCCCACGGGCTGTCCGAACGACGAATTATGCCAAGGCGTTCCATGTTGGCGAATTCGGACTTAGCTGTGGCCAATCTATCAGGGTTGAGGCGTCGGGCCTTAGCGTGAACCGGCGGGCCTACGGTCTCAATGTGGTGCTCGACCCCATGTTTGGCAGAAGTGGCTGCAAATGTAGGCGTGGTTAGGCTGGGGAATTCTCCAAGAAGCCGCGTGAACACGCCGTCATCTGAGAGCGGGCTGGCAAGGCCCTCAAACGTCTCCACATCACACCCACAAGCAACAGTGGAAAACGTCACAGCGTCCAACAGGCGGCCATTTTTAACATCCACCAGTAGACTGTGGGCACACAAAAAGTCCGCGCCAAGAAGGGGAAAAGAAATGTCCGCAGTGACAAAGTCCCAAGTGAACCGGCGCTCACCAAAACATACATCCACTGTCTTAGTGCCGTAGGTCCGGATCGGTGTATCGTTGGCCGCTGACAGGTGCGGGCCGTGAGTGCCCCCGGCAGCATCTTCAGCCGATGCAGGCAATACGCTTCTGCGGGCGCCGGAGTCACAAAGGAATTTGAGCCTGGAGAGGGTGTCCATGACAAATAGCAGCCGGCACTCTGCGCCCCCACTCACAGCTGCAACTGAGTGGAGGCGTCGCCGTTTCCCGACGCAACAAAGGAGCAAGGGGCGCGGCACCTCTTCGCCTTGGTTCCAAAACGTGCGTGAAAATAGCATAAGCCAGGGGCTGATCGGCCATCCACAGCAGCGCGTACCTTATGAGGTGCCGTTGTGGCCGCCGGGACTGGGAAGGCGCGTGCAGAGGCCAAGACCTCGTGGTTGTGACGCTGGGTGGCCAGGAAAAAACGGTCAGCTTCCTCCGCCAGAGCACGTGGCTCGGAGATGGTAGTGTTCGCTAGCGCTGTCTGGACATGAGGAGGCATGTGGCGCAGAAACAGTTCAATAAACAAAAAGTTCGGCTCCTCCGCGCCAAGCAGGTTCAGCATTTTTTCCATTAGCTCGGACGGCTTACTGTCACCCAGGCCCTGGATGGCGAAAAGGCGGCGAGCCCTTTCCGGTCGTGACAGCTCGAAGGTCTTAAGGAGGTACGCTTTGAGCCCCGCGTACATATCCCGTGCCGGGGGAGAGGTGATAAAACTCACGGCTCTGGCCGCTGTGGAGCTCCCGAGCGCGGCCACGACATGGTAGTAGCGCGTGGAATCGTCCGTAATTCCCCGGATGGCAAACTGAGCTTCAGCTTGTACAAACCACGTCGCCGCGGCCGACTCCCAAAACTCCGGTAACTTGAGACCAGCGGAGTTCGCCATGTCGCTCAATTCGATCAAATTCTCAGCCTCGGAAACGTCAACGAGGCGGATGTCGGGGTCACTAATGTAGCGAGCAGTGACGGGAGTCGAAGGCGGAGTGTTAAAGTCCATAGCCAAAGACTGGCGTTTTATTCACATCATCAACAACAACTCACACTGCGCGAGGTTCACAGACCTACCAACATTTGTTCTTTTATCCTTTCATCCTTTTATCCTTTCATCCCATCCAACTCCTCCTTCGTCCCAACGTCCCGTGGGTGAATTATGTTCTCATCACCACACGCTGTCATTTATGGAAATTGACGATTGTGAAAAACATATAGACCCATTCACTACTTAGTGTGATATGGCCGTGAATGTTATCGCCATTCAGTAGTACCGTTCACATTCCGTTAGCATAATGTAGCTACAATAGGCTGTTTTCACGCAGGAAAATAAGGCAACATTTAGCCTGATTGAAACGCCACGGAATGGAACGTCTGTTCTTCATAAAGTCATTCTGTTCGATTACATTCAACTTTGCCGCCCCTTTGACGCTAAATGTTGCCGTCCACCTCACTTTCACCCCAATAGTTACGACCGAGAAGTGATCGATCTTGAGGTTACTGCTATTTGAAAACAACACATTTTCTTCTAAATGTCAAGATACTCGCTTCTTACCTTTTGGAGTAGAAAGAAAGCCAGCTGTGAATCACTTTTCTAATCCAAGTCCGATCTCATCGCTCTCCACCGCTGAAATGTCAAACCAATGTTCACTCTCGTTCTTGCCCGGCGTCGGTCGCTATCAAGTTTAGATTATTATTTTTTTCTTGGCACTTGACATTGTTTTCTTTTTTTTTTAAGCAGCCTTCCGCGGAGTAAAAGCGGGTGTCTGGGGCAGCGAAAATCTGTACTAATTCCGTCTTCGCGACTACAGGAAACAACTAAGGAGAATGTGCATGACGTCACATCCCGCAGACAGAGGGCGGGAAATTTGAAGGATTCGGACCGGACGCTTCCTAAATAATATTGGCCAGAGGCTTGTAGGAGTACCCATTGTGAACAGCTAAGATGTTGATCTACTAATTAGAATATGTTTCAGTCATAAATGGTCAAATAAAAAAAGCTATTGTTAAGATATTTTTGGGGGAAATCCTCCATATAGTAGCTTTAAGACAGGGGAAATGAAAAGGCAAACATGCACTGCCGGTAAAAGAGTGAAGTGTGTTCTGTGTTCCAGCGTTATTTCGTTGTGCAAATGTATTTATCATGATCATACAAATATGTGATTATTTTAACCTTAAAAAATCTTGCGTTTTTTTCTGCCAAAAATACTATAGGATAAATTGAAATTTCGGGTTTGCTTCGGGCTCGGGCTGGGTCGGGCTTTAATGCCCATGGGCCTGTGTCGGGTCGGGCTGGATTTTTTAGGGTCGATCTTACCTCTAACTTGCTGTGATATCAAGTTTTGGCCACCATGTGCATGTCTGATGTTTCTCACCATGGTCCTCAGGGAGTTAGTGTGAATACTCAGACACATTGAAAATTAGGGAGAACAATGATTACATATGAATATAATCGGTACAATTAAATTAGTAACTTCATAAAGAAAAAATGATTGCAATAAGAGCAGGGGTGTCAAACTCATGTTAGCTCAGGGGCCACATGGAGGAAAATATGTGGGCCGAATTGGTAAAATAACGGGATATAACTTAAAAACAATCGCCGTCATTTATACACAGTTTTGTGGACCAGCCCTAAATTTACGGAGCTCAACTGTAATGTTGTTCCGAAAAATAACACAAATGCAAATGGAACGTGGCAACACTTTGCCGGTATATGTTCCGGACGTGTTAAATCGACCTGTTTTGCATATATATTGTTCCCAGAATGCATTGCATGGCGCAGTTAATGACGTTATAAGGACGCTAATCCTTGTCATAACTATTTGTGTTACCAGTAATTGAATTTGTGTCGTATTATTTAACACGTTTATGTTGGTCTATGATTAAAAATAATAATAATAATAATAATTAAACAAACCGTAACTTTAAGTTGTGTGTAAAATAATGACATCCAGGACGATTCCCCCGTACAAGTTGCATTGCTCATCTCAGGAGTGCTTCTGAAATTACAAATTTTATATATTTTGATTGTGGCTGGCTGATTAATTAGTCCGAAATTACAAATTTATTATTATTTTTTTTAACTTTACAAAATCATCTTGCGGGCCAGATTAAACCCCTTTGCGGGCCTGATCCGGTCCGCGGGCCGTATGTTTGACACCCCTGAGTAAGAGCATGCTGTTCACTAACTGAAGATTCGAAAAAACTGAAAACTGCAACAACCACAAGGAAAGGAGAAACTAAAAAGTGGCTTCATTGAAGGATTAGGAAAGCATACCCAGGAAGGAAATTATGACTATTATGGTGATGTCCATATATGACTAGAATTTCTCTTGAAAGTGTTGTTTGTTTATTCGTTTGTTTGTTGGTTTTATTCTGGTTAATGGATAAGGTGAATCATTTTGGTCGGTGGATGTTCCATTGATGTCATATTGACTCACAGTAAAAATAAATTACTTTAGCCACATTCTCAGCAAAATGTAATGGGTTCTTTCTTCGTCCTTGCACCACCTCCCTAAAGTTGCGTGGAAATTTGTTTTTGTGTGTATGTGTGTACACCCCCCACACACACACACACACATATATATACACATATATATATATATATATATATATATATATATATATATATATATATATATATATATATATATATATATATATATATATATTTATTAGGGGTGTGAATTGCCTAGTGCCTGACGATCGATTCGTATCACGATTCACAGGTCACGATTCGATTCGATACCGATTGATCCCGATAAGAATTTATAAGTTGATTGTTGCGATCTTTTTCCATTCAAATTTAGAAAATACTAATCAGTAAACTTGTAGAGTGTCAGATTTGTATGAAAATGTATTTATTTATTTATCTGAAACTTCAGTCTTATACAGGTTGTAATCCGTTTCATGTTTGAACAGCATTAAAATAAAATTTTCAGGCTTAATGTTCCGTTCATATAACATTCTTTCATGCTTAAGGTGTGAACCCTAATCCGAAGTAAGATGTTTTGTTGAATATTCATCCATTAAAAATGGAAGTTTAAAAATCGATTCAGCCGCCTAGTGAATCGATTCGAGAATTGCGCGATGTAGTATCGCGATATATTGCCGAATCGAGTTTTTTTAACACCCCTAATATATATATATATATATATATATATATATATATATATATATATATATATATATATGCATAATTCTATTAAATATAGCTGATCTTCTGCTTAATGCTTTACCAGTTCAAAATGACTATTGTGAGAAGGTCATTAAAACATCAAGGTAATGTAAACTACTAACTGGTACTTCTGCTACACACTACCTTGTTCTTGAAAAATTTCAAGTATAAAATGTTGTGCATGGTAGCATTTAGGGGTGTTAAAAAAAATTGATTCGGCAATATATTGCGATACAACAGCACGCAATTCTTGAATCGATCCAATAGGCAGCCGAATCGATTTTTTAACATCCATTATTGATGAAAAAATATTAAACGAAACGTCTTCACACCTTAAGCATGGAAGAATGTTATATTAATGGAACATTAAGCCTTAATATTTTATTTCAATGCTGTTCTAACATGAAAACATGGCTCACAGTTATAACACTGAAGTTTGAATCAATAAATAATAAATTGTCATACAAATCTTACAGCGTACATGTACAAGTTTACTGAATTGTATTTTCTAAATTGAGTAAAAGAAATCTTAACAATCGACTTGTAAATTCATATCGGGATTAATCGGTATCGAATCGAATCGTGACCTATGAATCGTGATACGGATCGAATCGTCAGGTACTAGGCAATTCACACCCCTAGTAGCATTGTCCAATAGAATGGTATGGCACCAGGTTTGATTTCCCACCTCTGTTTTCTGTTCCCAGAAAAGCAATAGCAAAATCTGGCCTGCACCATTTGCCCTGTCAACCCAGTACATCATCTTTAAACCGAACAGAACCAGAAGCGATTATCCGCAGCACTGTTGACTGGACTGTAAGTATATACAGTATACAGTAAATGGACAAATATACTGTATCTCAATTTCTTTTTCTTTCTTTCTTTCTTTTTCTTTCTTTCTTTCTTTCTTTCTTTCTTTCTCTCTCTCTTTCTTTCTCTCTTTCTTTCTTTCTTTCTTTCTTTCTTTCTTTCTTTGACTTCCTTCTCTCTCTCTCTCTCTCTCTCTCTCTCTCTCTCTCTGTGTATCTCTCTGTGTATCTCTAAACATTCTCTGTATCTAAACATGTTGGTTTGTCTGAACAGGAGTCTGCTCAGTATGGAGAACATATCTGGTTTGAGACGAATGTGTCTGGAGACTGCTGTTATGTGTCAGAACAACACTGTATTGGCAGAGCACAGGTTCGTATTGCATGTGAGAATCTTGTCATTACCCCCACACCTACTCTGTCTATCCGTCCATTTGTCTGCCTGCCCATACCTCCCTATCTGTCTATCTGCCCCCCATATTGATTTTGTGTCTTGACCGTCTGTCTGTCTCTCCATCCGCCCCCATCGCTCCATTCCTTCCATGCTTGTTGTTCACATGGTGAACTGTGTGCTTGTGTGCAGTTATCGTACACTCCCTTTGAACAGTATTGGAACAGTGAGGCCAGTGCAGCTGTAACCTTCAGACATTTGCGTTTGACGTAAAAAAAAAATAAATGTTGATAATATGAAACCAGTTCTACATTTCATCTTTTACTTCTTGGTGTTTACGTTCAGATCTACTATATAACTTTAAAGATGCCACCTTTTGTTTGCACCCACCTTTTTTTCATATGGAACGTGATTGTCCTATTGGCTTCACTAAACATGGACTACCGTATTTTCCGCACTATAAGGCGCACCTTCAATGAATGACATATTATAAAACTTTTTCCATATATAATGTGCTACAGTAGAGGCTGGGGTTACGTTATGCATCCATTAGATGGTGCTGCGCTAAAGGGAATGTCAACAAAACAGTCAGATAGGTCAGTCAAACTTTATTAATAGATTACAAACCAGCTTTCTGACAACTCCATTCACTCCCAAAATAAATAAACAGCTGTTTTATTATTTTCTCTAAGGTAAAGTATTAGTATTAGCTTGCGATCCAAGATGGTGGGATCTTCTGCGCATGCGCGTCACCGATCGTGCAGGGTCACCGATAGCGTCTTGACAGCGAGACCTGTTGCAGCTCAATATTGATCCATATATAAGGCGCACTGGATTATAAATCAGCTTCTGAAGAAATTCAAGGCTCTTAGGTGCGCCTTAGAGTGCGGAAAATACGGTATGCTCTATCTGACAACAATTGTTTCCTCACATCACAGGAGGATATACAGAAATCTATCAGGATAGGAAGAGAAACTTCAATACAGAGATAGAATTCACATTCTGGGACAAATGTATATGGAATGATGATGTGACAAATATGAACCTTTACCAAAGTGACGGAAACTCAAAACTTTTTAGAAAGAACTGATCTGCTTATGACCTCAAACACAAATGAAACAGTGAAGCTAATGTCATGATGTGAGATTTTATAGTTTCTGCTTGCTCATTAATCTTCATGGATGTAAGACATAATGGTAGCAGCAAATGGAACTCAGAACTCGGCAGAAACCTTTTCTTCTAACTGATTTTTCATCAATATAGCATGATTATAATACACAGTATATTACTAAAAAGGTTTTAGACTGGTTAAGTCAATATCCAGACTTAAACCCTATTTTACCTGCTAAAGAAGAGCTTGAAGAACAACTAGCAATGACAAAAGATTACAGGCTCGATGCATTTTTTTTTTTTGCAAGGAAAGGATCCATCCATCCATCCATCCATCCATCCATCCATCCATCCATCCATCCAACCAACCAACCAACCAACCAACCAACCAACCAACCAACCATCCATCCATCCATCCATCCATTTTCAATGACACACATCCTGTTAAGTATCACGGGGTGCTGCAGACTTTCACAGCTTGCTTTGGGCGAATATGGCACATATCGAAACGAACAACCATTCACACTCACATTTACACTATCACAGAGTGGGAACTGGACCCATGCAGCCTGCAACATTGTCAAGCGAATGTACCAGTACACCATCAATGACTGCAAGCAAATGTTGTTTTTATTTTTATTTTTTTTAAACTAAGTATTACTCTAATCTTCTGCTTTTTAGTCTAACTGAAACTTTAGTTTGCTTACAGTTCCCATGCTTTTGGAGGGGAGTGTATATCAAGCTCTATATCATGATTCATCTGGTATAGGATTTGTTCATGCTGGATCAGTGTAGGACTGAGAAGATTTAGGTGTTTACTTGATAATATGCTGCCATTGTATTGTGAAAAGTGAATCGACAACTTATCATTTCTTATTCTCCACAGCAAAAGTCGTTCACCCGGAGAAAGTGTGCTGCCTGCAAGATAGTTGTCCACACAGTCTGTATAGAACAACTGGAAAAGGTAGTTTAATTTAATTTTGTCCATTTCTGTTCAGAGTTTATCTATCTTCGTGGGTGTCACTAACTACCATTTTAATTTTGCATGTGGATGTACGGGCGTACGTTCATAGCTGTACATACAGTACTCACACATACCCATGTGAACAAAATTCTTGGTACAATTGTAGGGAACAAGCCCTGTTGCGAATAGCAAATAAAATGTCAACTAAAGGCACTCTGATGTTATTTTCAGTCGACAAGTAGGAGGCAAAATAGCATCCCCTTAAGATGGATAAAAATGCAATATTAATCAGGATACTGTGTTTAGACGAGTGTGGGTGCACAGAACATTATTCTAAAGATTTTTTATTTATTTTTTTTTAACTGGACTTCCATGAAATTCAAAGAAGGACATGATGATACTGGCAAAATGGAGGATTGTGATTGAGCCCTCAAAGAGGAGGGTCAGATAAAGGTGAAGAGAAGGATTAGTTTAAACCCTCATGTCATCCTTATTGTGCACAAATGAGAGGCACCTCACACAAGGCACCAATATGTTTTCCACAGGCAGCACCATTATGATTCATTGCAAAGGTACCAACTATTAGACTTTTAAAAAGATGAACCATAATTAGTAGGGGTGTTAAAAAAAATCGATTTGGCGATATATCGCGATACTACATCGCGCGATTCTCGAATCGATTCAATAAAAAACAACAACTTTTTTTTCTTTTTTCTTTTTTTAGACCTCAGAATTGTTCATTCGGTAGTCTTACCGATTCAACGTCTTATCATCATTGCCTTTTTATTTTTTTTTTGTGTGTGTGTGTGTGAATCGATTTTTAAACTTCCATTTTTAATGGAAAAATATTCAACAAAACGTCTGACTTCGGGTTAGGATTCACACCTTGAGCATGGAAGAATGTTATATGAACGGAACATTAAGCCTTAATATTTTATTTTAATGCTGTTCAAACATGAAACAGATTACAACCTCTATAAGACTGAAATTTCAGATAAATAAATAATACATTTTCATATAAATCTTACACTCTACAAGCGTACTGATTAGTATTTTCTAAATTTGAATGAAAAAAAATCGCAACAATCGAGTTATAAATTCGTATCGGGATTAATCGGTATCAAATCGAATCGTGACCTGTGAATCGTGATACGAATCGAATCGTCAGGTACTAGGCAATTCACACCCCAATTCACATCATAAATGGTTATTACGGTAATTGTATTTGAAGAAAAATAGTTGAATCGTCATCACATTACCTCAGGACCACAATGAATCAGTGGACATCACTGATTTTGTCTACATCATTCTCAATCTTAAACTTTATAAAATGTTGAAATATTTTTGGGGGTGGCTTCAGTTATGATACAATCCATGTACCCTTTGAATAGTGGTGGTTCAGTATATTATTGTCTGTGTAAATCCCAAATTGTAGATCAAATGTTTGTGCAGTTGTACCACATTATGAGCAGTTATTGTATATGCCTGAATGTCTCACTGGAATCTCTTATGTAGTAATATGGCTGTGAGTTTTTTGTAAATGATTCATAAGATACAGTACATTACTTTGTTCACGCTTGCACTCTTCCTGTACTCTTTTCTAGATTAATTTCAGATGCAAGCCATCTTTCAGGGACTCGAGTTTAAAAAACGTCCGAGAGGTGAGTTCTGGAAATGTGTTAAGTGGCGCATTGCTTACGGAGATCAGGGATAAAAGGGAACTGTTAGGTGACAACTAATGTCCTTACCTTTTGTCTTTTTGCATTCCAGCCCAACGCTGTTCGTCATCACTGGGTGCATCGAAGAAGACAGGAGGGAAAATGTAAACAGTGTGGCAAGGTGGGTGGTAATGTTTTGTTTGTCTTTAAACCCTACATTGTTAGGAGTCTAATGATGTTTTATTATTTTTTTATTTATCGTTTTGACCTTCAGGGCTTCCAGCAGAAGTTTGCTTTCCACAGTAAAGAAATTGTTGCCATTAGCTGTTCTTGGTGTAAACAGGCGGTGAGCATGCCTAATCTTATATTATTAATAAAAAGCAATTGCACAATTAATTTAAAATAGTGGTTTTGTCATGAAGAAATGTATTTCCCTGTTTTAGTTTCACAACAAGGTGTCCTGTTTCATGTTGCCCCAAATTGAGGAGGTTTGTCCAATAGGAGCCCACGCTGCCCTTATTGTTCCACCCTCATGGATTGTTCGAGTCCGACGTTGCCAGGTAGGAGTTGTTGATAGCTTGTTTACAGCCTGTTGGTTCATATTATGTGTCAAGTGCTGCTGGTAGAAATGTACAGTGTAACACTTGCTTCAGACATCTCCAGACTTATGCCTATATAGTGCACAAACAAACATATAAGCACACACATTGCCCTGATTTCAAACACCATCAGCATGAATGTAGCAAGAACTGTCAGTATGTTTACTTACACATTAATCCACATAATTCCCAACACTTTTTCACGCGTCTCTGTGACATTACGATTTACATACACTGGGTGTAAAACTATGATGTTCTTTTCAGCCGCTTTAGCTGTGGAGATTCAACAAGCATCATGCGCTATGTTACTGTAGCTGCCAGTTTGTCATAGTTGTGTGTTTAAAGTGGTAACTTTCACTTAGCCATATTTTGTAACTATGCACTGTGATGTTTTATGCCCTTGTGGTTATGAGGACATTCAAAGGCAGAGAGAGAGAGAGAAAAAAAAGCATGCTCCCTGAGGGTGCCAACACAATACTTTTGAAGGACCTCACAGAATGCTTGTGTGATAATCAAAAGCAAAGTCTTCTCTGATAATTCAGATTCAGACAACTTTATTCATCCCACATGAGGCAGTTTATTAGAGCTACCCAGTTTACATACATACATACTTGCGGTTAGTGCATAACTAAATGAATATTATATATGAAGAAACACATTAATACTGACTGAAGTTAATTTTGATGACTTTCTGCTGTGCAGGCTATTATTTTTTTATATGCATTTTCCATGGTCCATATTGGGGTTAATACAAAACAAACGATTGAACACGGTGTCATCACAGCTGCACACATTGCATTTCAGTTAATGCAGAGCCCCAGTTATAAGAGGGTGTGCACACTGGTGCAACTATATTTACTCAGTTGTTTACTACGATAGTAAATTAGTTGTTCGTACCAATTAATAAAAATAATTTCATGGCAGTTTCAACAGTGTTCCACACTCATACAGACAAAAACGTTAAAATTTTAAACAGCTCAGCAGAGTCAAGAGTGAATAACAATGTGTAATGTTGATACACTGATTAACACCGCCCTCACCCATAGATGGGGTTTTGTTTACTGTAAATTCTTGTTCAATATTTATTTGGAAATGTTATGATAACTCAATAATGATTGTGTTTTGTTGGAAATATTTTTGTATTATACAAAAAGGATAGTAGTACAGTGGTCCCTCGTTTTCCGCTGGGGTTAGGTTAAAAAAAAAATACCCGCCATAAATGAAATCCGCAAAGTAGTTAGCTTTATGTTTTACATTTATTATAAAAGTTTTAAGTAGTGTTGTTCCAATACCGTTTTTTGGCTCCTGATACCGATACCCAGCTTTGCAGTATCGGCCGATACCGATACCATACTGATACCTAAGGTTTTTTTTTTTTTCCTCAACATGAAAAAGCTGTCCTGCCATTGGCTCAGAGCATTCAAGGGCCAATAGGATATCTTAGATCGGCATGCAGTGAGCATGTCACATATCGGTGAATGTCGTGCACGAGCAAGACACAAGATGCTGCATCCAAAATCCGATATTAGCTTTGCAATTAATGGTGTCGGCATGTTACTTGTGAATAGTCACCGATACCGAATACCACTGTTTTAATGCAGTAGCCGATACCAGTATCGGTATCGGAACAACACTAGTTTTAAGGCTTTAAAACGGCGAGGCCGCGAAAAGTGAACTACGTTATAGCGAGGGAAGACTGATTTAAACACTCCGAAAAATATTATATAGCCATATTTGCCACAAAAATAAACATTTGTTACATACATTTTGAATTTGCTTGTGTTCTGTCAGTCGAGTTCTATCCATTTCCCACATACATGGATGGATAGATAGATTTATGAATGACTGGAGTAAAATGTTGTAAATATCAGCAGATAAAAATTTTACACAGCGTCCTTGAACTTATGCTGTGCTTTCAAACAGGCATCTATGAAGTCAAGTAAGAAGAAAAAAAGGACATCCTTCAAGAGAAAAAGCAGTAAAAAAGGAACTGAGGTACAGTAGCTGCATTTACGACCCTTGACAATGCCACACAAAGACTTTCTGCTTTGTAACATTGATGTTTTTCACCACAAGAGTTTTTTTTTATTTTTTTTATATAAATCCATATAGGACAATGTGTATTTTGTGCTTAACTCATTCACTGCCTTTGACAAGTATACTTGTCAATTATATTTCTTAGAGCGGGGATGGATGGGGGATAATCTGAAAATCTGTAAATGTCAAACTTGGAAACAACTTTACTGATGCCCAACCACCGGTAGATGACCCAATTTTATACGAAGTAAACACAGTTTCAGAGTCCATGGAAGTCGAGGCTGTATTTTGGCAAACCTACATTTTTCTACTGTCAATTATAAAAGAACGGGGCGAGGCAAAAAGTAGGGAGTCTATTCTGTCATTTGGTAGATTCGGTTTATATATAATTATTGAACGTAATATCGTGTGGGTATTGAAAATTTTGAAATTTTCTAAAATGGCTGGCAGAGGCATGACATTGTTTGGTATCTGGGAATTTTGTCCTGTATTTCTTAAGAGTTTCTTTGAGCTCTATTTTCACTTTTTTTTTTTTTTTTATTGCTCTGACACTTATTTATTAATCCATATTATTGTGCTTCCATTTTTTTCTCCCTTGCATTTGGACCCCATGATGACTTACTTCTCTGTATCTTTTACACACAATTCTGTGGGAATTATTATTTTTAGCTGCTTATGAGGAGGATAAGTGGTTCAGAAAGTGAGTGAGTGAATGAATGATTGTTTTGTTTACTCACAGGATGTACGACAGTGGAAACCTTTCATCATCCGACCCATTCCTTCCCCCTTGATGAAACCACTGGTGGTGTTTGTCAACCCCAAAAGTGGAGGAAACCAGGTATTGGAGATATTTTCTCAAATAGATTCTGTATTTGTCAGAGTACTGCCTGGTCTTTGAATCTGATAATCATTTTTATATTTATTCATTTATTTATTTTTTTACACATCTGACAGGGCACAAAAATCCTTCAGTCTTTCATGTGGTATTTGAACCCAAGGCAGGTTTTTGACCTGAACCAGGGAGGACCCAAAGAGGGGTAACTCTTCACTGAAGTATTCAAATATGCTCTTGTTATTTACCACTAACTTGTTTGAAAACATTTAGCTTGGAGTTGTACCGGAAAGTTCACAACCTGAGGATTCTGGCCTGTGGAGGAGATGGAACTGTGAGTACTTGAAGAAAACGCACAAATCACACACACCATTTTCATGATCCAGATATATATGCACACAGCCTTCTGCAAAATTACGACCAGTTCCGCAATGGAATAACTAATGCTGCAGGTACAGCGGCATTAAATATACTGCCTCTACAAAGATAATAATGTTAAGTTTTGATTGACTTTCACATTGCATTCTTGGTAAATTGGCCCATTACAGCAGAGCCTTGATTTACTCGTTTATCCACAGAATTCTACTGTGCAGGTTTTGACATGCCGTGTTTTTGTAGCGCAGGCATGTCCAAACTGTGGGGCCATTTGTGACCTGCCTTCTATTTTGTAGCAACTTGCGCCACATATAAAAATTGATCTGCATTGAAATAATTTTCTCTCTACACTGCAAATCTTTACCTAGATTGTTTGTTTTAAACTTTGCATTCTGGTTGTGATTAGCGACTTTCTGCCAAAGTTCCGCCTCTAATACTACGTCAGAAGTTGTGAAATTCCTAGGTTGACACCGCATATGTACCTTACTTGCGGATGTGTGTGTGCATGTGCGTGCAAAACCAGGTGGGGTGGATTCTGTCCTGCCTTGATGAACTTGGGTTGAATCCTCAACCTCCTGTTGCAGTATTACCACTTGGGACAGGAAATGACCTTGCTAGGACTCTCAACTGGGGAGGGGTGAGTCCAAATAGGAGAAGTGGCAAGAGTATTTAAACTACTTAAAAGTATAGAGTAGTAAACGTGCATAGATAATTGTTTTTGTTTTTTCTCTCTTTTGGCTGGCATAGGGCACAATAAATTTGCAACACAATCTGTTGCATCATAGTTGTCAGTGCTCCCTAGTTCATATTCTTCTGTCACTGTTGTCCCTATTTTTTTTCTCGCCTTATGTCAATCAGTCAAACAAAATCTAAACTAGTTGACTTGACCTGTCTCTTTAGAGCATCATTTTTTCCCCCCCGTTTTGTTATTTGTTGCCTTCTTGTGGTTTAGATCAGTGGACGTAGTTAATATTTGTCAACTGTGGGCCATTTGAGACTCTTTTATGATTAAGGGCTATTTAAATAAATTTGACTTCTCTTGTTGAGGTTGACACAGTAGCAAGCCCGTTTGGAAAAGTAAGAAGTAGAAAGTCCAGGTCCATGTTTTCAAATGTAGTAAAAATAAGAAATGATCTTAAAAAGAGGCAGTCAATTTAAGTGCGGATACCTGAAAACTCTACTCAAGTAAATGTATTGTGTTTTTCTATATGTTTTGTGCACAGGGCTATACAGATGAACCCCTGTCCAAGATCCTGTCTCATGTTAAGGACGGAACTGTGGTCCAGCTTGACAGGTGGAATCTACAAGTTGAACCCAACCAGAGTGTAGCGGCTGAGGTGGATGAGCAGCAAAGTGATAAGGTTTGGTGTAAAACATTATCACCATTAACTTTTGAAACACAGCTGCATTGTAGATCCGTAGTGATAGAGAGAGACTCCCCTGGACTGTTTGGTGGTAAAAAAAACAAAAAACAAAAAAAAAAACAATTGGATGAATGAAAAAGTTCCATGTAGTCACCTCAATCAGAATGAAAATGCTGAATCCGAATGGAATTTCATTCGAAATCAAAGGGATGGTATATTCCTTTTGTGAGTCCAAATGAGTCATGTAAACACTTCAATCGGAACGGCGAGGCTGCGTACGGTATCACATGCTCTGACATAAATGCGTCGTGACGTTGGCGTTTCCATACGTAAAAATGGCGGCGTCTTGCCAAAAGCTCGTCTGCGAGGGGAGAACTGTTTTTTTTTTTTTAAGTACTTGGAACTTGTTTTTATCAAGATGTTGCTTCAATAAAAGTGTTAAAACTATCACAACTGCTGTGCTAAATGACGCATGAACTCATTCTTGATAAATCACATGATCGATATCAGTGCGTGCTTTTCATGGCTGCCGTGGGGCTGATCTGATTAAAGGAGTGAAGCATGGAAACGGCAGGTCGGAATGAATCATGTCACGTAAACGGGTGACCACAGATCTTCATTCGGAATGATTTTAATCTGAATAAGTAAAAAGGCTCGATGTAACCCTGGCTATGGTTAAGTACAGTTTAGAAAACGTGCTTCATAAAAAAAAAAAACATGGATTAATCATTATAACATTTAGAGCAAAAGCAAGTAGCCCGCTAGCTCCATGATTCATCATAAGTACAAGAATATCATTCACTCTGTAAAAGAAAAATATTGTTTTCATTAATGTAGTAATGGATGGCTAGATGGATAGATGTATTAAATGGATACATTACAAATATTACAGAGTTTTTGTTCACTTTGTGTTTTATTGAAAACTGTGCAATAAGAGTAAACATTCTTGTTCAATTGTATGTTATTGTGTGTATGCTCCCTCAGCTTCCCCTGGATGTGTTCAACAATTACTTCAGTCTTGGCTTTGATGCACATGTGACCCTAGAGTTTCATGAATCAAGAGGTATGTCACCAAATTAAATCCAAGTCTTTCTTGACAAAAAGAAGCTGATTGGATGAGGGTTGTGTGCATCACCATTATGCCAACATTAGATCTTATAAGCGACGTCTTTATCTGATAAAACTAAACTGTGTTTCTACTTGCAGTGTAGGAGGGATGGGGATTTGTGGGTCAGTAAATGACTTGATTTGATGCTATACTGGTTTTTAATGAGGCAGCATGGTGACCCAGTACTGAGCATGTCAGTCTCACATTTCTAAAGTTTGGTGTTAGAATTTAGACGTACTTCCTTGTGGAGTTTGCATGTTTTGCCCCCGTTTTTCTCCAGTTACTCTGGCTTCCTCTCACACTACACAGATATGTTTTCATTCAAGACTGACTAGTCCATAGGTGTGAATTTTTGTTTGATATTTTGATCCATGTACCACAGGAATGCAGAGAAATGCAAACCTTACTTATGGGGTAATGGTGTTCTTGTTTGAGCCTGCAGCACCTAAAGCACGCCCCCTAGTTGCTACATTTATCCCAATTCAGGACTCTGATTGCTCCATTCATTCATGCTTCTAATTGCGTGTTTGACTTGAAGTATTGGAGGAAATGTGTTCTGTATTTATTCTATTTTGTATCTGATGATTATACCTATGCATGTTTGTCATTGTTTTAGAAGCCAACCCAGAGAAGTTTAACAGTCGTTTCAGGAATAAGATGTTCTATGCTGGGGTGAGTGTAATGCAATCTGTCAAATTGTCAAATATTTATTTATTTATTTATTTTTTTAATCATCACTTTAAAATAAAATCTTTGCTAAAGATGCCATCTTTTATGTCAAGTTAGACTTTAGGAAGTGGTTACTATACTATACTATACTATACTATACTATACTATACTATACTGATACTGTACATATTTCCACAAATTTCTCCTTTTTTTCCAACCCTTATATAATGTACATTGTACAGCACTGTTAATTCCAATCCTTACTCCAAAACTACCTTTTACTTCTAATTCATGTTAAGTAAATTGGCATTGAAAATCACTGCAAATCTGAATTATTTGTCATTCAGCTTTCCATTTGAAGGCTGTTTGACAGCAGCCGAAAGCATTAAAACGAGATAAAAGTATAAGCTTAACTTGGCATTTGGATGAGTCATAGCAGCCCTGTGTGGCATACAGCTTGAGTTTTAGGTACGTCTCCTCAACAGTGTTTTTTACTTCATGTGGTAAACATTACTGTAATCGCAGTTGTTTTGTACATTTTTATATCGAGCAAGATAACAGAATATTCTCTGCTGTGCTAATTTTTGTAGCATTTTTTAAAGTCTTTATTATCATTGTAACAGTAGCATAGACATTGCTGTGCATTCTCCTAAGATGCTATAAAAAAAACATTAAAAGCTCACGCAGTAAATAACAAGAGAATCCTTATTGCTAATATTATCTTAAAATCAATTTTCTTGATGTACTGATTTGATTAGATCATTATTTATCTTGAACAAGTACAATAAAAGTAAATAAACAAGCTCATACAAAGTGTTCGGTTTCGAGAAGGGGCAGAAGAACGCCAAAGCTGATTTATTATAATATGGAGGATTCTCTGTCATTGCCATGGTAACCACATATTAATGTATTGATTGTAGCTGAAAAAAATACAAATAGGGTCAAATAATTTGGATGCTAACACAGGTTTTTTTGTTTTGTTTTGTTTTTGTTTTTGTTTTGTTTTGTTTTTTTTAAATGAGGAGAGGAGCTTCTCCATTGCCATGGTAACCCCGGACCATCTGCTTTCGTCCATCTGGTCTATTAAATATCAGTGGACTGTAAGCCCAAGTTTACACATAGAAACAATCAGACTGTTTTTGTCTCCCTTTTGCCTCTTCCCGACCAAGGATATTAAATACTAGGGCTGGGAATCTTTGACTGTCTCACGATTCGATTCGATTACGATTTTTGGGTCTACGGTTCGATTCAGAATCGATTTTCGATTGTCGATTCAAACGATTTTCGATTCAAAATTATTTGATTGACAAATGATTTCTGCTTCAATTTACAGATATGCACAACATTGTCATGATCTACTCCTACTCTTTTTTTTGTTTTTTTTGTTTAAACATTTATTAATTTTGTATTGTAAGTGCCTTTTTCCACAAAAACAGCATGTGGGCTACAACTGCCTTTTCCCCTTCTTCTTTATTTCTAATTTAAATAAAATCGATTTTTGGATATTAATATCGATTCGATTCGATTAATAAATGAGAATCTCGATTCTTTTATGAATAAATTTTTTGGCACACCCCTATTAAATACCTAACTATAATTTGTCTTATAAGAATGTCCTATAAAATATCCTTCTGTCTGTGGTTTGCGATGTGTTAAGAGTTGATTTGTCTCGATAATAGTGTCCAAAATAGGTCAGGCCAACAATCTGAAATTTGAATCTTGTTCAATATGTACAACCAAAAATCTTGACGTGTGTGTAAAGCCAACTATACTAAAAATCATTTGGCTCTCTGAACAACTGCAACGTGAACGGAATGCAACCAAACATAGCAGCGACAAAGCTGCCGAACAAGGAAATGGCATTAAATAAAACAAAAGCCTGTTGTTTTTTGTATAAAAGTGGTTTCCCCAAAGTGAGTCTTTTTAGCCATCAATGCTTCCTCCTCCCATCATGATCAGAAAACACTTGGGGTGCTTGAAGCGCTTAGTTTTGAGATCAATCATGGGAGAAAATCTTATTATGGGAGGATAATCGGGGCAGGCCATACACAATATGACCAAAACTGAAAGGGCTGATACAGTACATTGTTGTTTATTGCATTTTTTAAATAAAATATCATGTGTACAGGCAGTGATTATATTCCAGGTCAAAATCCCCAATACAGACAGACCATAACATTTTTATTTTTTTTTAAATAGCTCCACCCCTCCCACATGCCTTAAACACATTTGGATTGTGGTGTGCGATGAGTGTGCTCATTGCCTTTGTACTGTATTTCTCTGTTCTGTTCGCTTGACAACCAATAGCTACTTTCACGACATTGGTGCCATCTTGTGGCATTTAAGACTATTAAAGCGCACGTAAATGGAATTTGTGAAGAGAGCCATGAATATGAATGTAGTGACTATTGTGACAAAATTTCTCGGGAGTGCTTGCTGTTTGTATTCCAGTGTGAGTTATATTGTGAATAAGATAATGAGCACATCTGTCAATGTGCTGAAACTTTGATACTTTGCTTATTAATGCCTGGTAACACTGATTAAGTACAGCCAGAGATTTTGCAGCGTCTGAGTGTGACCGCTGAAGCAATGCAGAATGAACATTTATAGATGTATGTTTGTGACTGCCATTCAGACTGCATTCTCGGATTTCCTTATGAGAAGCTCCAAAGACCTGTCGAAACACATTCGAGTTGTGGTGAGTAGCTGCCAATCAAGGTGTTGCCTCTGTTGTAAAAGCACTGCCACTCATTTGTGTGTTTCTGCATGCTTGTCTACAGTGTGATGGGACCGATTTAACATCAAAGGTTCAGGATTTAAAGCTACAATGTCTGGTTTTTCTCAACATCCCCAGGTTTGTTGCAATAGCTCCCACTCTTTTCAGAACATATCGGTAATTACTACTGGGCCTGCATTTTCTTCTTGCCCATTAATAGCTTTGCAGTATTAAATACAAAAGGTGCAAGGACAACACAAGGGCTTAATGAGAGAGTTTATTTAAAAAAAAAAAAAAAAGTTCAGCATACCAAATTTTTTTAAGGCTTTGCTTTATCTTCGAAGCGCCATTTGCAGTCTAAACAGCTTTGAGTCTTACTCATTATCTTAATCATAACTCAACCACACAGCATCCTACAGACACAGCCGCATGAAGAAGAAAAAAAGCTTCAAACTAAGCAAAATTGAAAAGGCAAACCACGGAGTGGATATTGGGGAAACTTTGATTATTGAAAGCTTGGTTGGGGATTTGCTGACTGGTCCATGTGAGCTGTTCTAGGTCATTTGAGGGAATCCCACATTTTGAAAACACCCATCATAAACAGTCATCTGATGAAACCAAAACCACATGGTATTCTAGTCGAGCACTTAAAAAATAAAATAGTCCTAATATTAAACAACATAAAAATCAAGATCCAGGCCAGAATTTTAGTGTCCTCAATATCTTTTTCTCAAATTTTGGTTTACCCACTTGTTCTGTACAATGTGTCATACTGAGAGTTTGCATCTCTATCTAATGAAATGTGCGATGTCGCATGCCAGTCTTGTAGTGGATCTCATTGGATTGTGCAGGTTCTTTCACTGATTTGAAAGTAAACGTGCAATTTTTTTCACAGTTCATAAGGTTTTGTTCCCATGTGTCTTAGTAAAATGTCCTACCTTTTTACATCTATCTTGAACTCAACCTGCCTAAGGGAGGAATTGCATCTCTTGCTAACAAGCCACTGCTCAGCATGCCCTCTACTTTGCCCAACAGTCGAGAATGTACCTCATGAATGTGTTTCCATGTATTTAGGCCATTGTTTGAAAATAATCACTAGGGCTGGGTATCGTGTTCAGTTCGATTCAATTAACCTCACTTCAGTCCAATATTGATTAATTATGGAACATCAATTCTTCTTCAATATCAAGGACTTAATAAAAACTCCACAAACATTAAATTCCAAATTCAATTTTGCGGCGGCAGTAACTGGTTAAATGATTTAGTTTATTAATGAAAGTAACATGTTATAATCACGAAGTGTTACACAAACATTGACATCAGCAAGGATGGGATGAGAATATTTTCATAATTCTAAATTTCAAGAAAATGGTAAGATCCAAGAAAAAAAAATCTGACCTTTAAAATATTATTTTCTTTTGAATTTATGGGAAAAAGAGAGATTGAAATAATCGATTCATGGATTTATGAATCAATATCAAGCTAAAAAAGGAAAATCGATTCGATATCAAGCTAAAAAAGGAAAATCGATTTGATATCAATTATTCAATTTATTTTTTATTATTATTATTATTATTTTATTTTTATTTTATTTTTTTAAACCTAGCCCAGTCTTGCTACGAATTCATGGCGGGAGAAACTTGTTTTAGGGACAGTATTATTGAAGTTTAGTTACACCAATTGCCGTATTCAACTCAAATGATGATGGCTACTGAGTCTGTGTGTATGTTTGTGTGTGCTTTTGTGTTTGTGTCAATTTTCAGGTACTGTGCTGGTACCACACCTTGGGGACACCCAAGTGAACATCATGATTTTGAACCTCAGCGCCATGATGATGGGTACATTGAGGTCATTGGGTTCACCATGACATCATTGGTATGGAAATAATAGTGTAAATGTGTTGTAAACATAATTCATTTAATAAATAGGAGCTTACTTGGGTCCCCTTGTTATTTGCATCAAAACTACCAGGAACTTTATAACTATGCTCTTCATGTGCAGGCTACTCTTCAGGTTGGAGGTCATGGTGAGAGGTTGAATCAGTGTCGTGAAGTAATCCTCACCACCACAAAGGCGCTTCCTGTACAGGTGCCCTCAAATACGCACGCACACACAACATTTATTCCTTGGATAAGTCATTTTATCTGCAATTAAAACTTTTTTTTTGGACCAATTAAAATTCAGCCAATAATAGAAGCAAGACATGATTTAGTCTAGTGATATTTTTTAGTTTGTATGTATACAACACTGTTATATACTGTATACACAGTGGTGCCTTGACATAAGCGTATAATTTTTTCCATTTACACTCTTACCTTAAAACACTAGTATCTCAAAATAATCTTTCCTCGCCGAAATCAATGGAAATGTTCTTGCTATAATGGTTACACCTGTCAATGGTGTTTTTTTTTTTCAATTATTTTTTTTTAATTTGAATTTTTTTAGCATTATATTACATGGACATCGCAAGTCAAGTAAAAAAAACACTTTATTTTTATTTATTTAATGTCATTAACATTGACAAAAAAAATAAATCTTCATTGAAAATGTCTGTGCTTTAACTTAAAAAAATAATGGCATTTCCAAGTCACACCCTTTTGAAGAGTTAAATCTTATTTATTGAATATGTATTATAGTCCTATTTGTTTTGTTCATATTCAGGTGGATGGGGAACCATGTCGACTCGCTCCGTCCATCATCAACATCAGCCTCAGAAACCAGGCCAACATGGTCCAGAAAACCAAACGGCGGACATCTTTGCCACACCTCAATGAGTGAGTCATGTACACTATGTTTTAAATGGGCAAGCCTACTTTTTCAACTATTTTTGAAACAATCAAAAGCATTTTATTCAAATGGTTATGGTACTCTTTGTATCTCAGCCAGCAGCCGGTCCCGGAAAGGCTGAGACTTCGAGTCAGCAGAATCAGCATGAGTGATTATAACGCTCTGCACTACGACAAGGACAAATTGCGACAAGCATGTAAGGAATCGCACACTAATACACGCCGTCCAATTATAGGCACTGCTTGCTATTTGGAAGTGGATATAAAAAAAAAAATCTCACCCGTGTTCATTTGTCATTTGATTTTTGGTTTGCAAAATTAGACCAAGTTCAATCATTTCAAAATTCATTTACACCTTTAATTTGACAAAAAATAAAAATAAATAAATAAATAAATATATATATATATATATATATATATATATATATATATATATATATATATATATATATATATATATATATATATATATATATATATATATATATATATATATATATATATATATAATATTTATCGAGAGCGGAAGTAAAAATAAACAACATATATAATGTGGTTGTACAATTGCTATATGCCTAATTCTGAAACTGTTTCTGTGAGCCGGTTTGGATGGGTAGCCACTTTGAAAGTGAGAGCTCAGCTACACTATAGGAAACAGTATATGTCAAGGCCAAAAATTAAGCACAGCTGCCGTTTTGGAAGCACAAATGATTGTTTGTTAAAAGTGTTGGCCTTAATTAATTGTTTGGTATTGTCAGTTGTCACAGTTGGGGATGATTTTCGTTTGACTATGTATCCTTTGCATGTAGCAAATAGACTGACCCGCACCCGCGATGCACGCTGCCTCCACTAGGTGAGGTGTGAATATCTCCAGCTCTAACGCAGTTGCTCTAGAAATTAAAGTGATATCATTATTGGATCATCTCCTCCTTTGTCCTGTACAACAGTGATCGCCAACCTAGCATCGGTGCTTATTTTGTTGTGTATCGCGTCACATGACACAAGAAGATGCACCTGATTTTGAACATGAAACTTCTTCCAATGTCTGATGATAAATAGAATATTATTTGTGTCTCTTTATGGTGTTAATGAGGACAGACTACTGTTGTACAATACTGAGGAAAGCAGCCTGATTTGTCTCACTTTGAGTTAATGGTGGTTAATATACAGTATTTCTTAAGCACTGTACTGCACTGTGGCTGACTAATGAAACAAGAATAGCACGTTGTTGCTGTGCTGATCCTCCCAGAATGGCGAGGCGGTGTAGTGATTGTAGTAGTATTTCATCTTCAGGTTGAATTGGGACTAAAACTGCCTCATGATTACTGAGAGTGGAGTTATGACCTGAAAGTCAACAAGCCCATTTTCATTTGTGCCCAGCCAAGCCACTCTTGCCTTCATCAAGTGTACCCAGATAATAGATGAATTTGCTTTTCTTTGCTTGCATTAGCAACACTTCAAATGCATAGAAAACTGCAAGTCTATTTTGTCATCATTCCCATTTAACTTACATGTGTTTCTGAGTGCAGACACAAGATGGTGTTGTCGTAACACCACAAACATTTTGATGTTGGCTCCATTGTTTCTGATTTGCATATCATTTGTATGTGAAGCACAGTGCCCTGAGACTAATCTATGGTGAAGAATATGCATATAAATTAAAGAACCATATGAATGTGATAGGGTACAGCAATAAAGAATCACAAGAGGGACTGTATGTAAATTCTATACATTTTTGTGTTCTTGGTTGCTGTGCATTATTCATTATTCTTTTTTTTTATTATTATTTTGTTCTTCTGAATGCCTGAAGTTTGCCTTTTTTCATCATGCAAATCAAGCAATGCTCTCCACATGTGTGCACATGTGGTAAAATGCATTTTGTATTGTGGCTTTGTATCATCTTAGTATCACATCACATTTGTGAAATAAAGTGGTGAGGCTATTTCAAGATGCACAAGAAGGAGGTACTTGAAGAAAAATGGGTTGCATTGTCGAGTCACCAGAAGAAAGCCACTACTACACCAGTGCTACAAATAAGATGGTTTTCAGTATGACTTAGGAAACAAAAGTTTTGGGATCGATTAGACCAAAATGTATAATTACTGCCAAAACCGTACGACTAAAAGCGGAGTCAACAAAGTCATTGATGAAACGTGCATCATGTGGCAATCCAGTCATTTCATTTAATATAGCGAATTCACAGCAAGTGTTATTGTGAAATTACATTCAAATTCATCTTAAATGGGTGTCAGCCACCATTGAAAGTGCATTTGATGCATCTGTGCCAAACATACCTGTTGCTTTCACTGGACCATAGTGTATTTTCCTACGTGTATTTGTGAGATTTCAAGTGTTTAGCCTCGACATATGAAGAAGATTGGAGATGGTTGTCATTTTGCAATGATTTATCTTGGTTTCATTCACTTATATCATAAAATCCTGCCGTTTATCTACCTTTAACAAGCCCTGCTAAGTAATTGTTTTGTGTATGTGCCTCCCCAGCTATTCCACTGGGACTTATCGTGGTTCCTGGAGACAGCGACTTGGAGACATGCAGAGAACATATCCAGCGTTTACAAGAGGTAAAACCAAGTCGCAGAGTTAATCTCAGTTAGGAATATCATTCCTCGGAGTGACTGAATCGGCAGTGACATGTTGAAGATAGAGTTTTATTAATGACTGGGCTGTTTTCTATTCTGTCTTTTTACTCTTCCAATTTCTCTAGGACTTCTCCTTTGTCCATGCCTCTTTGAGATGTGTGGGAGTTCAGGTTGGTTGTGGGATGCTGGTGTGTGTAGTAATTAAGATGTCTGTCGTACTCTCAATTTCATTTTTTTTTTTTCCCCTGAATTTGAGTTTCTTTGTTGATTTCTGTTCCGTGCTTTATGAAGGTTTTGTCGAGATAAAAAGAACAAATACTAATAAAATACAATTGAATTGGAAAATAGTGAGACAAAAAAACAGTTGAATAAGAGTGTTATGTTATATTAGGAGACTTTTTTTATATATTAAAAAATTAAGAGATATATATTAAGAGATGTTTTTTTTTTTTTTCAATAGATGAGCTGCTGTCCTGTCGATACGTGCATTATTTATTTTTTTTACTAGCCATATTGTATTTTGCACATGACGCTACTGCTACATTGCAGTAATTTCAGTTTGCAATTCAGTCATCAACCCCCTATTTTTTTCTGGTTGTTGTTGTTGTTGCTCTCACTGGTATCACAACAAAACCACAGATAAAAAAAACAAAAACATTTGTTGAATTAATTCAAGTTCTCAAGAGATATGCTAACTTCTTACAAGATTTGGTGGTCTCATGTGACTTCATGCACAAATGCGGTTCAACCTACCAAGTTTTGATCATCCCCTATACTATCAACCCTAGACTGTATATGTGCTGGGCTCTGTGTGAGTTAATTAATTTTCCTATCTCAGTGAAAGGAACAATATGTCGTCGCATTTGCAGAAAAATAATTCCAATCCGTAAATGAAACAGCAACTATGGATCTGCTGGGGTCTGCTAATTAAGCTTCACTTGCTGCATGTTCTCTTGACTGTAATTTCAGTGATTTTCACTATCAGCTTTGGGATGTGACTTTTAGAGGTTAACTTACCAGCATCGCACCAATTAAGAAAGATATGCAATTAGAAAGTAGAAGACTGCTTTGCCAGTTTTGCAATACTTTTTCAAGCTTTTTCGATTTCTGCTTGATGATGGTTTATTCGGTTTCTGCTTCTTATGATGAACCCTTGCATTAATAAGTAAAACCTCTCAATTCAGAGGTAAGCGTGTCGTGAAAAGGTTACATATTGTATGGCCAGCGGCAAGAGATCAACGTTTGCTTCCTTTCCCATATCCTGGTTGATATTCTTTAAAAGCACACATCAAATGCCAGTGCACACAACAGACACCCACACAAAATCTGAAAAGGTTTTGCACTCAAGGGGTTGCGTTGCACAACACAAAAAAAGTACACATGTTTTCTCAAATAAAATATAGCCCTAACATTTAGTCCCAGTTAGGGTTCTAATAAAGGAATATGCTGTAACTTTTGTTGTTTAACCCACACTCTCATTCGGATTACCAGAAACCACAATGACAGTATTGAGGTATAGAGGAGTCCTTTTCTTGTACAAATGAGAAATGCTGGTATATACAATAATAAAATGTATATGCAACTATTAGGAGGAGACATTTTATCATAATACTGTACATCATTTTTCTCCTGCTCATTTCTTCTCAAAAAGCCTCTTTACCTGCTGCTATATGTCTCTTGTAATCTTTTTGTATTATTATCTTACTGTAATGGCACTTAGTAGGAGCGCCATAGCTCAAGGGATTGGAACTCAATCAAAGAAAAAATTGTGCTGCTTGTTAGGATATTGCTTTGCAGGCAAGATAATGACCTTGTAAGAATGTGTGGCAACGATTTAAATTGGCCAATTAGATTGCTCTGAAGTCACCCCTGTGTTACTCGCAGCTCCGAGAGGGCACATTTGCATGACATCAGGATTGCTGTGATATGCTCTTATAGATTGACCACTCTTAGTCCATAGTTCATTTCTCTTATCAAATGGGCTGAGTGATGGTATCTTTCTAGCTTAAAGGTCTCATATTATTCAACTTTTCCACATAATAAAATAGTTGTCAAATGTGTAAAAAAAAAAAACATGCATTCGTCAAAATTGACTTTGGATGTAATATTTTTGCTGTCCCCAAATCAGCCAAAAAACGCTCTGTTCCAAGCAGCCTGTTTTAGGGGCGTGCCATGTAAATAACTGCACCAGGCTACGTCTAGGCCATACCCTTCTCTCTGGAAGGGGCTGTGATTTCGGCTCAGCAAGCCATGCGCTAATGTTGTGAATGGAAATGACTGGCCATGGTGAGCAAAAGCAGTGTGGTACAACCGTACCAATTTGAGCCAGGCAGACGTGTCTTTTACACATTTTAGGACTATTTTAATATGTGTAAAGGTGGCATAACGTTTTACCGTAATAAAAAGTAGCATAATGTTACTGCAGAGACTACAGTGTTAGTTTGCCGTAACCGCCAACTTTCCCACGAGTGTGATTTTGCCGTGAATTAATCAGTAGAGATTTACAAGCGGTTATGAGTAATACAAATGTCCACTGCACGGTCGCAATGTGCAAACCGTCTCGTCGAGACTACACAGTGGCCTGTTATCATTACAAAGTCACATCAACTAGGTGCCGAGTTGCCAGCCATGGGAAAATAATCACCGCAGATTGTATCTTGGCAAAAACAATACGTGACCGCTTCAGTATTATCCAACCACCGTCTGCTTTATCATATCTGACCTCTTGTAACCAAACAACCTCCACATGACAAATGTAGCTTCACTTTAAGTACTAAAAATACACCTGTAATATGGTAGAAGGCATGACATGGTACATCTCTAATTGAAAGGGTAGGATGGAAGACTAAATCGAAATAAAATGTTAAACTTACATCTTTCACGTTTACAGTTGTGTCACATCATTGGGACCGATCCATTATGTTCAAACGAGTTGCACTTGTTCACTAACAAAACAGTCCTTCGAGAAATGCTGTCAGTACACGTATTTCAAAAATAAAATTAATCCACTGTCTTCTCAAAGACTCGGATGACGGAAGCAACCACTTTTTCCTGATCGTTGTTTCCCCATTGCTCTCCAGGGGGAGAAAAGTAAAAGGAGCAAACAGCTTCTTATATTTCAGTGGGTGTGACCAGAGGCGGTGCCACTAACCAGAGGGGGCTGGGTCGAGTGCACTTCCGTGTCTTATTGACGTCACTAAGTCACGGAAGTTTAATCTGCCCGTTTGAAGCACACATTTTAGGAAGGAGAAAGCTAAAGAAGTCGCGGATGGATATTTTTCATACCTGGTAGACAGGCCGGGGATGCATATTATTGATAGAAAACCCACAGCATTCCCGCCTTCTGTCAGTATATCTGTCCTACTAATCAAGCTGACCAGGTGTTTTATGTCCTAGGTATTGCTTCACCAAATAGTTTTGACTACATCCAAAGTGAGAATTTGTGTGTAATTATCGATTCTTATTTTTTACTTTGAGACATGCCACTGCATAGGGCTATAAGCAAGTTTTTGTTAATCTATAAATTAAAAAGTGAGTTTTGCCACACTATCTCCAATCTGTCTTTGACTTCTGCTGAACGTGTCATAATACTTAATTACTTGGGAGTACAAATGCGAGGTGGATGGTGTGTAGGCTATGTAACATCTTGCATTGTGTGAGTGTACATTAGTAAAAACTCACTCCTTGGAGCCTTCAAAAGAGAGGTCAAGCAGTAGAGTTAGCAGCCTGGGCTTTTCGCACGGGTTCGAAGCCTTGAGTAGGTGTGGCTGGAAATCTCATCCGTGAAACTCAGCGGAGGTTGTCTCATTTCTTGGGGTTGAATGGCTTCTCTTAGAACATTGATGCAACACATGATGGTAGCAGCAAAATGAAAATCTACAGATGCATTTTGTCTGCCAATATAAATAAAAGATGTAGCCAAATTGATTCGAACATCCTTCATCATGTTAGCTCTAAACATTTAGAAGCATGCATTTTTCTTGCTGAAGAGGAGACAGAAGTGAATAACCCCTACAAGAAAACGACAGCTGGAATTAGAGAAAGCCTGGAAAGCACTGCAAAAGAAGAATGCACAAATTTGTTAATGCCCCAGGCTTGGTGCAAGGAAAGATCAATCTATGATACATACAGTATGCAAACAAGCCTCTGAAAACCTCCTATAGAATTAAACCAACGCTTGGAGACGATAGCTATGCAGAAAGCTCATCTCCTCAATCTTCCTCCATTTGTGTCCTTCTCGCTGATGCCTGCCTTTATCCCTTTTTATTTTTTTGTCTGTCTTTCATCTTGGAGGCCAGAGGGAATCTTGCCTCTGGGATTCTAACAACGCTGCGATGCTGTCATGCTCTGTCACCGCGACTTGTGTGAAGTAGGGAACGCGGTCGCTGTGCTTTTGACGGCATGCTGGCCCAGCGCCACTTCAATTGTGTATAGAAATCAAGCAGTGCTGCCGTCCGTTGCTGTTTTTCTGCCACTCAAGCATAGCCACTAGACCAAAAAAAAAAGAAACTAATTCGCGTTAGGGTTCATATAGCTTTGTAGGGTGTATTTGCACATCAACACTAACTGTGGACATTTAATTTTCAGTCTGATCCTGTATTTTATTTTGGTTGAATCTTAGATGCTATATGATTAAGGCTTTGTGGGTTTAGATGATGGATGGATGGAGTTGTTGAATCTTTGTGTCACTGTGTTGCATAGCAACCAGTGGGATGCAGTGCTGTTTGATCTCCACCTCTCTTTTGACTGATGATGCTCATTGGTTCTGTTTACTGATGGGATGTCACTTTGTTAGCAGCGCTGCAACCAGGCAAGCAAGTAGCAAAGAATGGCTGTGTTGGACTTAATGTATGTTTGTACAGTATTTAGTAATGCTCAAAAAAGGTACTCTATATTTGCATAGACTAATAATATGTAATACAAGAACTGTAAGCAATGTATCCTTTAATTTCAACATTTTATTTTGCTTGTACTTAAATTGTGGTGCTTCATGTAACCTTTTTTTTAAAAGGTTTGTCATATGCCTCTGGTGTCTAGATTATAATGATGTGGTTGCTTTAGGCATATTTTTATATCAGTGGGATTTAATTAGGGTTGCAATATTATGTGATTTTTGCCAACGTTCCTTCAAAATAATTGAAAATATTTGGCGTTAACTGGAAATCAGCTAAATTGCAGGGATTTTAAATGTAGTTAGAAGAAACAGCTTCATTAAAATAATGTTGAGTCTAGCAGAAATAATGCAAGTTAAGTTTTAAAATCCTGGTTACTTCAACAGATGTATTGAAGCCTCACTACTACAGTTACAGTTAGTGGTATTCAGTATTGAATGTATTGTATTGTATTTGTGTTCACCTTTGGGAGCAATTGCAGCCTCAGGTCTTGAATATGATGGCTTGACATACCTTTTTTTTTTTTTTCATTGGCAATTTGTCCCATTCTACAGAGCCCCTCAACAGATTGGATGGGGAATATCAGTGTACACGTTCAGCCATTTCCAGATCCCTCTAGGGATGTTCAATCAGGTACGAGTTTAGCCTCCCAAGGACATTCATTTGACCGCAAGCCGCTGGTTGGTTATGTTGCTTTGGATCATTGTCCTGTCAGAAGGTGAACTTTTGCCTCAGTCTGCGGTCTACAGCACTCTGGTGAAGGCTTTCATCAAGGATCTCACTTTGTACTATACTGGATTCGTCTTTCCCTTAATCCTGGCGATTATCCTCATTCCTGCTGCTGAAAAACATGCCCACGGTGTGATGAGTTCAATGTTGGTTTTATCAGACCAGAGAGTTTTGCGGCACATGGTCTGAAAGCCCTTTCGTTGCATTTAGTAAACTTAGGACTGTGCTCTCATGGGACCTTTACTGAGTTGATTCCATCTACCACCATCACCACCACATGTGGGAGAATGGCTGTATATTTGGTTTGTCTTTCTGGAACATTCTCCCATCTCTACAAAGAATACTGGAGCTCCATTAGAGTGATCAATCAGTTCATGTTACCTCGCTGACCAAAGCCCCTTTGCTTCTGGTTGGCCAGATTGTCCAGGTGCCACTCTTCTGAAGAGTCCTGGTGGCTTTCATTTTTACAAAATATTCTGTTCTTGCTGGGACCTTCAATGCAGAAGAACATTTCTGTGCCTCATTGTACAGAAACAGAATATTGTGTTCTTTCCCTAATTTGTTCCCTGATACAATCTTGTTTCATAGGTTCTTCTGGCTATCCTGTTTTCTTAGCTTGTGCTTGAGCTTGGTATGTACATTGCAAAATCACGTTACATCAGTTGTGTTTACCTTAAAGTAAAGGTGAAAAAATGGAGGGTGAGTGGAAACAAGATGCAGCCGAGCTCAGTTTGAACGTGGTCACAGCAAGTGCATGAATATTTGAGCACGGGATATGTCATTTTAAAATGTATTATTTTTGTTTTGTTTTTATTGTGCAAACATTGTTTAATAAACCTTTTTTTTATTTTTTTATTTTGTCGTAATGGAACAGAAAATCCATTTTGGAATAATTAATTAAATATTACTTTGCCTTTATTTCTCATTTGAACATAACAAACATCCCATTTATGTTTGTAAATTATTCAACTTTCGGTTGATTTGTCTTTATTCTGTATCTGTCCCACCATGGGAAACCTGAAGAATACTATTCCTCATCCTCTGTCTGCCACATCTGCAACACTCAGCAGTTCTTTGAGATGTGTACTCTATACACAGGTGTTTTTTTGTTGTTGTTTTTTTTAATCACATTCACACATTTCGTCTGTGTCACAGTTCTGACAAGTTTTGTCAGAGATTCATTCAAGCAAAGTTTAATTTCAGCTTCATTTGAACTACCGGTGGCCATAATGTCTATCTTCTAAACCAGTCACCGGATGGAATAATAATAATGACAATAACAATGTTGATGATTTTGATGATAATAATAATAATAATAATAATGATAATAAAATTAAATATAAGAAGGAACGAAGGCAGGGTGTCAACAGCTGGTTGGCCTTGGTTGAACAGTACACAGAAGTTTCCTGCACATGTAATAGTGTTCACGCTTAATTTGCTTCTTTGATTCTGAACAAAGCACAAAATTGCAAATTCTCCTGCTTGGTTAGATACACTGGCTGGATTTTATTTTAATTTTAAAAAGACCCGTTTAACCAGCTGCGATGTATCGATGCCAAGAAAACAATCACCATAAACCCACAACACGCAGTTGGAAGAGACCATGCGTTTGTAGTTTCCATGGAAACTGTCCAACTTTTCCAGCTGGACCTTTACGGCATATTGTCCATCCCTATTTGGATTCCAAGTGCAAAAATGTTTGGAACAAATAAAGTACAGTTACATAGCAATTAATAACAGTGATTATTCCAATTCCAATTATTCCAACATTGCATTTTCTTTATGCACAGTAAAATGAAATATATAGGCCTATGTATATAGTAAATTTAAAAAAAGATGTCACCTTTCTCACATTATGACTAATTGGGACATTGTTCTTTTTATTTATTTTATTTTTTGAGTATGTCTGAAATGTGTTGGCCATTCACTGCCTAATGACCAGTGATGTAGGACAAGAGTCACTGATTCTTGTTCAAGGTTATTCTGTTTGTCTGGGCTATGGCCAGTTAAGTTCTTCTGCACCAGTTCATCCAATAAGACTTTAATGGACCTTGCTTTGTGCATTGGGGAAGAGTCATGCAAGAAAGACAAGGGCCTTCCCCAAACTCTTGCCAGAAAATTGTGCATTGTTTTATACCACATTTCGTGTGAATGCGTCAGTACTTTTCCACTCACTTCAGCCATGTTTGGGTTGTTTTCCTCTGTGTATTCATTAATGATGTTTTATGTAGCAGTTTTTGTACTGTTTCGGGATGTATTGTATTGTCAGCAATTGTTCTTGAAGTAAAGTTGGTCAATATGCAATATGTGCAACTAAAATGATGTCCCCTCCTCTCTTCTACATGAGAGATACATTTGCATTCTGCCGCGACATTGAATAACTGATTGACCTTTTTGCAAGACTAAAATTTACGAAAACCAAACTGGTTTTCATGTTTGTTTGTTTGTTTTGTTTTTTTGGTCTTTCAAACCCCGAGAGTGGAGAACCTATTTGAGCCAACTCGAGCATCTCTTTTGGAAACCTCCTTGAAAAGTCGCTCGTTGGGGACATGGCCGTTTACTTTTACCCCTCCGAAGACACATATTGCAACTAGCAGCTTCTGATATGTGCACAAGGTGGCATAAAAATGCTGCCTGAATTGGTTTTATATTGGCATCATGACATCTAAATCACTGGTTTTAGTGTGGGGAATTTTCTTTATTGCTTGACAATCAAAAAAGTGCCAATGTTTTCTACTTTTTCAGCATAGGAGTTTATTGGTGGTTGAGAGTATGTCTATTGAGAGTATGTGTGTGCATTTAAATGGGCCTTTAATTGACTGTTTTTGATACTATTCCTTGATTGGTAGTTATATTAATAACACATAACTGCATGTTAATTTGTGCATATTGTTTTTTTTTTTTTAAATAATTTGTGTAATGCAAGATTTGTGTATTTTTAATTCTTTGTTTCCTTCTAAATATTTTTTGCTGTTGCTGTTTTCTTATATCGACACCTTCTTAAAAGAATCCCCTAATTTTTTTCCCGCATATTACAGGAAACACAAAAAATAACCATTTGCATCATGACGAGATGATTTAAAAATATATGTTTTGCAAAAAAAAAAAAAAAAATGACTTAGGCAATTATTTAAAGAGGGTGACGATATGTTTTATCATTTCATGTATTTTGAGGGAGATGCTGCCAAAATGGGGTCCTGTCACTGACTCACTCCCCAAGTGCTCATAAATATTTTATATTTGTTTGGTCTTATTAAAAAGAAAAACAAAACACACATTTAGGGAAGTCTGTTTTTGTACAGATTTGAGGGGGTGAAAAAGACTCTTAGAGAGGATCTGAAATCCTGTTGTCTATCTGGTCAATTTGGTGTCTCAGTTGTTGGTCAACAATCCGAATAAACACAGATGAAGTCCAGAATGTGTTGTTCTGTAGCCAGTCTTTCATGTGTTGGCTCAGGATCAGAGAAGGTAGTCGTAGTGTGGAGGCAGGAGACCATGTTACTGTAGATGTCTCTGATTACATCACAAGGTTTGTAACATGAAGGCCAAATTAGTAGCAGAGGAAATGGGGGCGAGGGTTCTGTGTGTTCTGCCTTTTGGAGACAGCTAGAAACAGAAGGTTAATTGGTTTGCAATTCCCTTTCCATATTTATATTTTAGACTGACCAGTATAGTGAATAAGGAATTAAATAAATACAAAGTAGCCTACTTTATGGTGGAATGTCAATAATGTTGCTTAATCTTATGAAAGGAAAGGGAAAATATATAACCATTTGTTTTATCTGTTTTAAAATGTTTATGCGGATGTCCCTCCGGTGACAAAAATTGTAAGAGTTATCTTAAAAAACAAAAAAATAAAACTATGCTGATACTCCAAATGGTTCAAGAACGGCTTTGAATTACTTTGGGTGCACCTTTTTTTTTATTTTTTTTAGGCTTTTTTGTTAAAATTGCCGTCATGATATTAATTAAGCATGTGGGTACAAAGTTCATCTGTTTTCTATTCTCATTTTTCAGCCTCAGATTCTCTTAATTCAAAACTTGAAACCATCTTATTTGTGTTTAGGAGGAAGCTGGCAAGACGAAGAATCTTTCCTCACATCGATTGTCACCAAAGTGGTGTTTCCTTGATTGTAAGTGCCATCACTCTTCAGTCTTTTTCATTGAGTAGGAATTATATTTCTTTAAGAATAAAAATGATAGTGGGCAGAAACCTTGTAAGTCACAATTTGGCAATTGGCATATTTTTTTTCAAAAATCTATACTTTTGGTCAGTGTGGGTGTCATTTTTACGTATTATTGACCAATATATATTGTTGTAAATGGCTTGTTCTCTTTGATGATACAATGTTAGTGGTTAAAAAAAACAACAACTGTTTTTGGGGTCTCCTAAAAAGTGGCAATTTTGGAAGGACAAGGTTATGGCCCGACGCCAGAGATAGACGAGAATATATACATGAACATGTCCTCACACTGACTTGCACAAAACGGCTGTCAGTAGATTCCAATCTTGCCCTGAAGACGAAAGGATGAAAAAAAAGAACACAATTGTACAGATTTTAAACAGCAATTTTGAATTAGTAGCTATTTTTTTTCAAAAGCCCGCCTGGAGGCTGATAGAACTTTGCAGCTCAACTTTGCTTAAATTACTATAAGTTTCATGCTTTCAGCCTCTCAGATGGCTGCCCGAGAGACAGCCCACACAGTTCATTATTTTCACTTGTTAACCGCTTTTGCTGTATCTGCCAACATGGGCTTCTGGGAAACTTGTGCCTCCTGATACAGATAAACACTGCTGGCATGCATAACATTGTCAAACATATTGGACTTCTGTCAAAGTAGTCATTATTAGACTTTGGGGTGACTTGTTTAAAACCGGCAGGACGGTGCAATTTGTATGTTGTGCCTGTACTTGCGTGTGTTTTCTGAGGGTACACCGGCTTCCTCCCACATTCCAAAAACATGCATGTTAGGTTCATTGAAGAATCTAAATTGCCATTAGTTATCAATGTGAGTGTGAATATTTGTTTGTGTGTGTGCCTTGCAATTGGCTGGCAAGCAGTTCATGGTGTACACCACCGCTCACTCAGTCAGCTAGGATAGGCTCCAGCTCACCTGCAACACTAATGAGGATATGCTGGCTGTGTAAAAGATGGATGGATGATTGTTTAAAACTTGGCATGACGGTGGAGTAATGGTTCGTGTGTTTACTCTGTGGGTTTTCTAACAGTTTCCTTCCACATCCAAAAATTTAAATTGGCTATGTGAGTTTACACATGACCCTACTGAGGACAAGTGGTATATAGAAAACGGGTTGGTAGTTAAAAGCTATTATGTCATCCACACATTCTATTGGTAAAAGTGTACTACGACTCAACCCCCTAAATAACTAAAGCAAATCATATTCACCGGTGCGGAACATTAATCTAATTTGTGGTTAGCTTTGTAGAAGAAGGCATTGAACATATTAGGAATGCCTAACAAGCTCAGAGAATCCTTGTGGAATTTGAGCCAAAAAAGATGCAGTCAAGATGGAAACATTGGAAAAGATGTGAGAGCAACAGAGGAAATGAGATTCAGTGACATTGTTATCCTGTGGAGTAAAAATAAATACATGGAAAGGAAACCTTGCTCAATCAAACCTGCCTCACTCTGTTTTATATTATAAAGTCCGGTACTTTTCCATCTCTGAAGGTATTTTAAGTTCTAACACACCTGATTTCCATGCATCTCAGATTGTGCGTAATACTGTAAACCACAGAAACCAGAAAGATTATTTATCTCAGTAAATGAGCAAAGGGAATGAGACATATACGGCATTTGGTGTCTTTTTCTCTCGGGCGAAGGTTAATGTTGCTTATAAAATGCAAATAGCTACATAATACCACCTCACCTTTAATTGCAGTACTGGTGGAGGAACAACCTTTGATTTCAGTGAAAAGACTTTTAATATGAAGAGAATACTTTTTATTTCTAGTCCTTGCAACAAACTTTAAATCTCTGCATTTACCTCCACAGCTACAACAGCTGATCGTTTTTACAGGATAGACAGAGCACAGGTAGGTTGATCTCCTTTGATGGTTTGGTGATGTATTGCAACGTGGAGCCTTGATTGCCAGCATTAAATGCCAAATGTTTCATCAGGAACATCTCAACTATGTGTCAGAAATCTCCCACGAGGAACTCTTTATCCTCGACCCGGAACTGATTATAACAATGACAGTCGGCACCTCTCCAACTACCATACCTGATTTGGTTCATCCTTCTTCCAGCTTGGCCAACAACGGGTAGGTCAGATACCACCGCTGCTTACGTCAGCCTTGACCCGCACCATATTAATTGAAGTGGTATCCTCTACACCGCATAATACTGAGAGCTGTTCCAATTTCCGAGTATTTATAACTTGTAACAATGAGATTTTTTTAAATTGGTTTCTATAGCCACCCAGGGTCTAAACTTCTGTTTTGTTTTGATTTTATTGGTTATCTTTAGAGAAAGCAGATTAAATCAGAACCCCAATGGTGTGTTTGTCTTCCCTGAGGCTGCCTGTCTTTCCCCATCGTCACCATCTTCTGACAAGTAAGGACGTACTTTCATCTCAAATTCAACTTTTCAAATTAATTTAGAAATCGACACTTATACTCTTACTGTATTTCTTCATGTATGTGAAGTGGGCGGCACGGTGGACGAGTGGTTAGCACGTCCGCCTCCCAGTTTTCTGAGGACTCGGGTTTGAGTCCAGGCTCCGGCCTTCCTGGGTGGAGTTTGCATGTTCTTTCCGTGCCTGCGTGGGTCTTCTCCGGGTACTCCGGTTTCCTCCCACATTCCAAAGACATGCATGGCAGGTTAATTGGGCGCTCTGAATTGTCCCTAGGCGTGTTTGTGCGTGTGGATGGTTGTCCGTTTCTGTGTGCCCTGCGATTGGCTGGCAACCAGTTCAGGGTGTCCCCCGCCTACTGCCCATAGCTAGCTGGGATAGGCTCCAGCACCCCCCGCAACCCTTGTGAGGAGCAAGAGGTTCAGAAATGGATGGATGGATGGATGGGTGTGTGTGTGTGTGGGGGGGGGGGGGGGGGGTGTATGTATGTATGGATGGATGGATGAAAACATCCTTTCCTGTTTTAGGCTAGTAAAGGCTCGTAATATTTCTAATGTTTAGGCCAGTAATATTTCTACAATGTTTTTACTATGGATGGGCGAATGTCGATACCAGGTATTGTACTGGGCCGGTACGATACCAGGCTTTATTTCAAGGTATAGGTACTCACAACAGCCGGTATCGGTGGCCATTTTGTGGCGTTTTTTTTGCGATTGGAAACTAGAAATTAGAAGAATAGACAATTTCATGCAATTTTAAGGAAAAATGCTAGTGTTCCCTCGTTTTCTGCTGAGGTTAGGTTCCAAAAAATTCCCGTAATAAATGAAATCTGCTAAGTAACTAGCTTTTTTTACATTTATTATAAATGTTTTAAGGCTCTAAAACCCCTCACCACACAGTTTATACACTTTTCTCATTGAGACATTTACTTTTTCTCATATTACTCTCGTTTAAACATTCTCAATGTTCAAATCTTCATAAATGTGATATAGTAGGTAGATTACTGTAAGAAAATACATGCAGAATTGCACTAAAAAACAAACAAACAAACAAACTAAAAAAAAAACCTTAATAAATCCGCAATGGGGTATATGCCACGGAAAATGTGGGACTTCCGACTTCCGTGATTTGGCACATGAGCTTTGATTCCGGTTCCGGTTGCGACGTGTGTGCCGCGTTCCAACACTCACATCCCCCACCCCTGCGCCCCCCAACCGCGTGCTCCCGTTGATTTTGCGGGAGCTTCAGACAACTGACAGACACAATACACAGTCGCACCCATCGCCGGGTGCGCGCAACCGAGGGGCACAAAGTCGGAAGCACAAGTACGGTATTGGGACGCAGCCCACACGTAGCAAACCGGAACGGGAATCAAAGTTCACGCGCAAAAACAGTCCCGCCTCTTCCGTGGCATATAGGCTATAAAGCGAGACCGCAAAAAGTGAATCGCATTATAGCGAGGGAGATATAGGTGTTTCTTTAAAATTATCTTTTGATGTTTTTTAAGGAAATGTTATGTACCGGAAGTACTTGTGTTATTGGTAATTAGTGTCAGTATCGTGGCTAGTCAAGAGTTGAGTACTCGTACTGTTAGTAGTCTGAAAAAAAGTATAGGTATATACATCCCTTTTTTTTTTTTTTTTTTTTTTTAATTTTCGTGAAATAGAAAATAAATGACAGTGATCAACCCCCATCCATCTATTTATTTTTTGTAGTTATTGTTCTCAATAGGGTAACGGGTGAGTAAGAGTCTTATCAACCTTATCAAACACCTTTGGGCTGAAGCAAAACTTGTTTTTTTACAAATAAATGGTCTGACCAAACTAAATGGATACTGAACGTTTCAACACTATGACTACATTTCCCATTGCTGTAGATGCATTTGCCAAGTGCCCACTTACGTTTGTCCATACAGTGTAAAATATGTGGTGATTTGGAAGCTTGGAAATGCACATGCATAAATAAAGTCACACTGAACACACAAGCTTCTAGCAGGAAGCATATTGGAGATTTTAGAAATCAGTTACATGGTGACATCCATACAGAGAACATAGTGTAGTAGGTGCTGTGGGATGAGATTGGCTGGCTCACCGTGAATAGGGCTGTTGGGATTGTCGAGCCTGTTAGATGGCAAAGCTTGCGTGAAGTGGGCAAGAATGATTCTCAGCCCTTTTTGTGTCTGTGCCTGGGTGGGTGCATACACTATTTCCGTGTAGGAGTATACTTTACTCATGAATAATAGTGTTTATTTACATTTTCTCTTATTCTGTCGGTGTAGCAGCAAAATGAAATTCGAATGTGTATGTGTGCATGTGCATTCATGGTTTTAAGATTGCTTTGCCTCCACATTATAAATGCAGCTGCATTTAAAAACATGCATGTATTAAGGGAGCCACATTTATTGATTTCTGGCACACACAATTAACTGACACGTCAGTCAGTAGATTTTATTTGAAGTTGTTTATTTGCTGTTGTACATATATCATTCAATCACCACGAAGATAATTGTACCGGGGAAGGGGGGGAAAAAAGCCCATTGGGCTAACACAGTCCTCCTGGTCATTTTAATGTGTAATTAACTGAATTGCTTCAGAAGTCCACAACCCATGTTTGTTTTAAATGTTGGATTTGACTTGTCTATTTTCTTCATTATACGGTACATCAAATCCCTCTAAATACCCCCCCAAAAAAAAACACACTGAAACACTCTCAATATTTTGGAACTGATCAGCTTCGTGACTAAGGAAAAAAAACCCCAGCTCGAATGAAATTATTTTAGAGAGTGAGCGCATGAGAGAGGGAGAGGGAGGGTGGTAGGGAGAGAAAATTATGACCCTGGATTTTTATTCTTTTTCTCCTTATAAAATGCATTATGGATGCATATGTTTTTACATTAATAAATTAATTAATCAACCTATTTAGTGTTAATCTGTATTTTTTTTCTGTCAAATATCAGAATCGGCATCAGCCTCTAGGAAAAACTTTTTTTTTTTTTAGAAGAGACGCTATGTAAGGAGTCATCAATACAGGTCCTTTTATCTACATTTTCTACTTGGACTACTAAATTCTACAGTAATATCATTGAATTTGTTTATGTTCATAGGAGAATTTATAGCTTGTAGTGTGAATATATTATTATAAATTGACAAGCCAGATTGTAAAACTGTAAATGCCGGTAATGTCATTTAAATATAAAATTAGAAGTTGAGGACATGACACTGATCCAGCAGAACAGAACAATTCCCAGCTAGTGACTTGGTTGGATGCTCGGTAATTGCTACAATCTGAGAAGTTGACATACAGGACAACACAATATTGTGATCCTATATTGGCTAATCCGTGTGCGAGTGCGTATGCATGTTTGTGTTGGCAGTCTGATTTGCAATCCTGAGTGGATCAAGTGGGCGGATGATGTGCAGAGATGACTCGTCCGAGAGGCATTTGTGCACTTAGAGAGAGAGAGATAGAGAGATTGAAATGGTAATGTGAAAAAAAAGTTGGAGAGAGAGAAATGAAATGCATGTCAGAGCTCTTGAATCACATCGTTGTACTGTTTCGGTGCTTGTGCACGCACACACACAACACACACACAGACAAGCAGCGTAGCAGTTTGCCCACGCTCGGCCAGAGGTGAACAATATCCCTCCCACGATAATTACATCCCTCTCTTAGCTTCTCTCCATCACCTGGTCTCTCTCTCTCTCTGTCTCTCTGACAAACACCTACACGTAAAAACATGTTTTTTTGTATTTTTTTTTTCCTTCAAATTTGTCATTGTGGTGGAAATGTTTACATGTTCAAACAAAACCTCCACAAGTACAAAAATTGATGTTAGTAGAAAGAAGTCAAAGGATGTTCGGTTTGGCTTTTTGACATGGACTGGACATAGTTTGAGGGGATTGATGCATTTTATTTAATGAGGATGTATCATTATTCATACCAAAAAACTGGCATCGGGGAATGTTCCTCTCATTATTGGACACAGTGATAATTGAGCATCCCTCTGTACTGCCTGCTGAAGAGCCTTTTTAAGTAACTTTTTGCTTTCATCCGACTTTTCAGCCACCAAAAACTGTCTCTTACCTTGCAGTTGCAGCTGAATGATTTCAAGACAGACTGCACTTATAGGAAAATATGTGTCTGAAGAAATGTACGCTATATCTCATCGGGCTCCCTTTTAACTTGTTTTACTTAGCCGTGGAATAACTTGGAGGGAAAGAATACTTCTTCACCTTCTGCTTAATTAGTCATAGGAAATGAAATGTTAATTTTACCAAGAGATGAAAAAAGGATGATTTAAAAAAAAGTACCGGTAAATGAATAGTTATAAATGTATAAAACTGTGTCTGCAGAGGCGTGTAGCGTTTATGCCACTTTTTGCCTGTGGTGTAGCTAATGAGGTAGTTGAGATTTAACCCTTTCAAGTGGAGTTACTGTTTAAATTCTTCCACATCAACATTACATTGAGACCATTCCTGAATCATGATGTGTGCTGTGATTTTGTTTTTTTTTTTTGTTGAAAAGACCAGTTAGATTCATAATAAAACAAATCCTCTCGAGGCCACCCACCTGAACATCTTGTATCATTAATCAACACACATATAGTTAAACAATAAACATGTTTGAAAAGTTGGATGAAATTGTGTTCTTTGTTTTAAATAACTGTCCACACAGAAGCTGCTACTATAATGTTCAGGTTTGATTGTCACTGTCAGAGAGTAACTCCATCTCTTGTGGTTGAAATCAATACATTGTGCAAATGGTCATGCAAGGAGGTTGGTCAGTGTATACAGAGGATCTGAAGTCCACATACCCCTGTTCAAATGCCAGCTTTTTGTGATATAAATAAACGAGACAAAGATAAATAATTTCAAAACTTTTTCTATCACTTGTGTGATATAACCTGCACGACTCAATTTGGGGGGAAAAAAATTCTTTAGAAAGGCCAAGTAAAAATATTGATTTTGTTTTTTTCCTGTGATAATACAGAAGTCTGCAGTGAATATAAAACGTTTACACAACCTTGTTCAAATGCCATGATTTTGTAATACCAGTGTATATATAAATGAGACCATGATAAATCATTACAAAGTATTTTTAACCACGTGTGCAGCTCAATTCAGAAAGAAAGAAAAAAGAAATCTTGTGAGGCAAAGTAAAAAATAAACTAGTATTTAACACCCTCTTATAACTGGGAATGTGGCCATGCTCAAAATGAACCAGTCACATTAAAACTCATATTAAATCTCAGTCAGTACACAATTGAGAAAGTGCCTCTCATTTAGCACAAATGCATTTCAGTTGTTCTAGTAGGCTTGTCCTGGTATTTTTTTTTTTTTTTTTTTTTTTGCTTTCTACTTGTGTCAGAGTGTTTGGGGAATATCAAATGTTTCTGCCCACACACACACACACACACACACACACACACCTTTGTAAAATAAAAACTTGTGTCTGGTCATTGTATACCAGACATGCATGTAAAAAGATAGAAGAAGCTGTGTAATTGTCGTAACGTGGACTAAACCGCCAGTTGCTAAAAATTCCTGCAACTCCTACATTGATCTCGGCCTCCTGGCACTCTCCCTGACCAGCTTTCTTCTTTTCTTATCAGCAATTTTGGAAGGACGTCCAGTTCTTGGCAATGTCACTCTTGTACCATACTGTAGTTTCCCACTTGATGATTACTTTCATCACTGCTCCATCCTATATTTAATGACTTTGAAATTCTCTTGTTGTCTTTCCCGGTTGATGCCTTTGAACAACGAGATCGGTCTGATGTTATGGAAGCTCTTTGTTGACCATGGCTTATGTTGTAAGACGTGACTGCAAAACTGTCAGCAAAGCCTCCTAAAATCGGTTGAACTTCATTTGGGCATTATTAGCATTAAGGCAGGTGTGTGCTGACTTTGTTTTACATGAAAGTTTGAATGTGATTGCTCACAGCCACATCCCCATTTGTGAGAGGGTGTACTTACTGTACACACTTATACAACCACATTATCTCAATCATTTATCTTAACTTCCCTTCTGTTAAATATTTTGTGTTTTTTTCCCCATTTCACTTGTACAGTTTGTAGATAAATTTAATAGTAGTCAAGTTTTGAACTATTTGTAGTGGTCTCTATTTTTGAATTACAAAAACCTGGAGTTTGAACAGGGGAATATTGTATACTTGTTTTTTCCCCATCTACAGTATATAATATGCAACTATATTCCAATCCTGTATAATAAGACTTCCCAAACCTTTGTCTTTCTTATTGGAGGAGACTTCCAACTAAGAACCTTGTATGACTGTATTGGAATATTTAAAGTGGCACCTATGATATACAGTGGTACCTCTACTTACGAAATTAATTGGTTCCGGAAGAAAGTTCTTAAGTAGAAAATTTTGTAAGTAGAGACGCATTTTCCATGTAAATGCCCTAATCCGTTCCGATGCCTCCCAAAATTCAGACATAAATGTTTTATAAAGCATAAAAATGCATCAAAACATGTAACAAATACACGTTACAATTAGATTATTGCACAATAAATGAGAGTTCTGCGTAATGTAAATAACAAAGAATAGAGTAAAGAATAAAAATGATGGTCATTTAACTTTTTAACTGCTGTCCTCATCGTTTTTTGCCCTCTGGTTCATGTTCTCCTCTCCTTTTTTTTTTTTTTTTTTGCCTGGTGTTTTGTAAAGAACTGATCCATGTATGTTTTTTTTTTTTTTTTTTTTTTTTTTTTTTTAAACAATCCTTCGTTAATGTCCAATGCAAACATCATCTTAGTGAGCAAACGCCCGACTGGTGAACACTTTTTCTGGGTGATTCTTTTAAACAAATTCTGAAACTTGATGGATGGATGGATGGATGGATAGACAAATTGCTCTTTAACAATTTGACAATTTCAGTAATTGTAAAATATAAATCTAAGAGGAAACATTGTTTTCATTTTTTTTTCCTCAAATATGGCATGCAATGTAAAGATGTCAGGAGCTCAACATCGTCCCTTGAGAGTTGTTGCTGTCCAGCAAGTTCATACAGTTTGTAGAGAATCCTGACATGGATTTTATGAATCTCGGTCCTGCTCTACTGAACCATGCTATTTTATAGCCTCTGCAACCTAGTTCTATCAATGTGACACAGTACTGAGACTTAATCCTTTTTTTTTAAATTGAGAGCTAAAGCTTAACTTTCTTGCCTTTCTGGTTTACAACTTTAAAACTTGTCTTCTGAAAGTGTCCTTTGCTTTGCTCATGAAAGTATTTAGGCACCCTTTAGACACTGTGAACATTCAGTAAATGAATGACATTTCACATTCTGCATTGCTTTCAGAAGACTCAAAATTATACTATTGGCCTTTAAACAGCAATTGTTTAATTGTGCTGATTTTTGGAAGTTATTCATGATTGTTGGAAATTGCTCATGTAGTTCCCTCTTTCGAGGCCATCCTGTGGGCACTGTCTCGGAAAGAAAAAAAAAGTACGAAGAAAAAGATATGACCCGTTATTCACCTTTGAGAAGCAGATCAGAAAAGTTACTTCCATTGATGTTTTCTGTAATGGCAGTGTGTCACAATACTTTATTTAACGTGTATGCGGACCTGGTCCATTCAAGCACACTGTGTGCTGTCTTTTAGGATGAACAGTGACAGCTCTGCCTCAGCACTGAGTCCAACACCTGAGGTTAGAAAACTCCGAAGGTTAGTCAACAGTTGCACAACATTACATAAACGCTGACTCCACAACTACTTCACCTTTTTTTTTTTTTTAAATACTCTTTTGTCTCATGCTTTTGCTGCTTTGTGGGTTAACAGACAAGGTTGCATCCAGCGCTCCATCGCCACTCATGATGAGCTTAAGCCAGTAATGAGGTCAGTACTCCCACTGCTTGACTTTTGGATCAAGTGCTCACAATCAATGTATTTCACTATAAATAGCAACCATACCTGACAAAACAGTTAGCTTTTCAGAATGAGGGGGAAAATCCACAAGAACCTAATATCGCCTGCTTAAATTCTGCACCCTTTTCACTGCTGTTATGAAACAGAATTTTTCATCCCATTGTTTGATGGTGGATGTTTTTATCCAAAAATAAGTGGTTGAAACATAACTTTGTCTCTTGTCTGAAGCATTGATGAATTATTAATCCATCAATCATTAATTTATTATCATTAGGGAAAAGCCAAAAGTCACTTCTTCTCATTTCAGAATCTCCCATTGGTTTAGTTGTCTTTCTGTAAATTCTCAGACAAAATGTTTCTGTAGGCTTCCGCACTCATTTTGCTGCTGCTACCATGTGATGTAATGTGCTGAAATGTTATGTTATCAGATATGTCCAAAACTGTATATAGAAATGCTTTTTTTTTTTTTTTTGTGAGGATGGCTATTGATTTTGATGGTGTAAATATACAGGGGACAAGCAGAGACTGTGACAAACGTGCATATGTTTATTTGTGATGGTCTCTCTCCAGACATGGAACAGGTCAAAAGTCAAGTGATGCAGGAGGAGAAGAAGAGAAAGGTACTGCACCCGTGCAAACACGCTACCACACAATTGTGGTTCATTTATGTTGCACATGACACGTAACTTGGCAATCTTCACAGCTTGTGTGGCTCAGAGCGGATAAAAAAAAGAAGTAGAAAAGCAAGCCAGGTTTTGTGACGAGTTCTCCACTCGTACCCACTGTTTTTCTCTCACTTTGCATGAAATTTGTTTTGCTCGTTGCTTTTTAACTGTAGACTAGCCTGCCCTGCATGATTACTGTACACATCCTCAACTGGCACAGTTTTTAAATCACTGATTAGCTTGGGTTGGGCGATATGGCCAAAAAATAAAATCGCGATTTTTTTTTTCTGACATTCTGGACGATTACGATTTTAATCGATTTTAATCAAACGTTTAAAAAATAAATAAATAAACAAGGTTTGATTTATTCAAAAATAAATTTTCAGACAATAACATACACTGATTTTGAAACAGTTTTAACGTAAATTTAACATACATAGCTTGTGCAAATAAATAAAATAAATAATAATAAATAAATATACTCATGTCTTTTAACTTAAATGCCACATAGCTGGGCAAAAAACCTACTCACAGCCTTTGCGCAACTTAAATGCCATAAATAGCTTATGCAAAAAAAAAAAAAAAAGCTACGCAGTTTTTGCGTAACCTAAATGCCACATAGTTTGTATAAAAAAAAAAAAGCTACTCATAGCCTTTTGATCAACTTAAATACCACATACATAGCTTGTGCATAAAAAAGGTACTCATAGCTTTTGCTCAACTTAAATGTTTCATAACAGCTCAACTCACAATAACATTTGTATATAACAGAACTTCAAGATCAACAGCTTATAATAATCAGCACCACCTTTGATTGTAATTAAACTCAAATTCCTCGCAAAAAAAAAAAAAACTAGACTGTCAACTGAATCTGGCAAAAGACAAGCTCAACTCAAGCTCAAATTCTTTCGGGTGCATTTGGAGCAAGTGCTGTAAGAGGTTAGTTCTGCTGCTACTTAGTCTTCGTTTTACAGCTGTTTGGCAAACCTTGCACACGCTTGTAGTTTGGTCTACGTCACTCTCCAATTCCATAAAATAGACGCAAACACGAGTTCCTCAATCCTGCCTTCATGTGCTATGGGAAAGATGGACATTACCACTCGGAAACTCCTAATTACATCCGAGTTCTGTTCATGTGAATTTGTTGTTATAGCAAAATTGTGTAATTTACGTAATTGTGTAGATTCTAAAACAGCCTTCTGTGCTAGCAGACATTAGCGTCCTTTATAAGTGTTAATATTTCTTACCATTCACAAATCCTTGTGCGCTCTTCGCCGTGTTGATACTTGAAAAGTTCACTCAGCTCGGAAACTCGGGTATGAAAATAAATTCCCAGTTCTCCAGTAGAAAATACGACATGAGGGGGACGTTCACGTGCAATTGTCTACCCGACATGTGCTATTTACCATAATTACGATACCGCATGAAGGCCGCAACTCTTCGTCTTCTGCAGCAGACATAATGTGCGTGAGTGGTATCGTAGCGTTAGCAAACAGGCGCTGATGGGGGGGCTCCGGTGGAGGTGTGGAACATAATGTCACTTGCCTTCGGTGTCACTTGCCTTCGGTCCGGGTGGCGTGGGTTCGCTTCGCCGTGAGTGAGTGAGTGAGTGGGGGAGGGAAAAAAAACAAAAAACAGGCGGTAATGTGTCAAATGCCTGCACGGCTGTCGCGGGGTCCTGTGCGCCTTCCGATGACGTCTCATACCGCAGCTTTGCTATAGTAGGGTGACATCATCAGCAAACGCGCCAGCCACCAAACGAAGGACCCCAGAACAACGAGCGTAAGCAGACGCGAGCCGGAGGAGATGTGTATTTGTTTATAAGCACCTGGATTTCACGACTTAGCTCATTTTCACATCGTGGTGCTTTAAATGGACGAATTAATCGAATTAATTCGATTTATCGCCCAGCCCTAGCTTGTATATCAAATTATTGTGAGCTAATCCTTAAATTTGAATTTATCTACCAATTAAGGTCTTCCTTGTGTTTTATTTAAGGGTTCATTTGACAAAATAATTAAGGCCCATTTTGGGTTCAGCTCAAGTTCTTGTTTTTTGTTTTTGTCAATATATGGTACTCTTTCTACAAGACTGAAATTATGGACAATAAATCAATGATGCCAAAATCACATCAAGGTATTGTCAGACGACCAGGGAACATCCAATTGGATAATAGTAGGGGACTTGTTATGGTTTGAAGGGGTTTCTGTAATGCACTTTGAATGCCTCAAACCTCAATTAATCCATGTCATCTAAGCAATTGAAGCTTCAGGTAAGCTTAATTGTGTTTCTGAAAAGCCCTTCCACTGTTGAGCTATTGCTATTCAGCGGACATTGCCTTTCTGGACGTTCTCATGTTTGCTAGTTTTTGACACACGCTGACAGATCCCATAAGGTCAGGTAGGTTGCATCAAACGGAATAGTTCAGTGGAGCATGTGACGTGTGCGTGTTTGTGTGTGCGTGAGCATGTGCTTGTGTGCGTGCTTAGGCACAGATCTTCTGTTCCCCGTTTATCTTGTGGGATATGTTCCAGAACCACCCGCGATGGGTGAAAATCCACAATGTAGAGCCCACATCATTTTTGATGTGTACTCATTAAAACATACTTATTCAACCAAAAAACACTTTCTCAATATCCCTAAACATACTTATTAAAAAAAACACACACACTTTCTAAATATTCCTTAGATCTTGTTCTCACTCTTACGGTGTCAAAAAATGGGCTAATATTGTAAACATCAGTTGTGAGGAAGTGAAGATACCTTTGATCTTATAATTCTCCAAATAAGAGGTGAAGTGTGCTTCAAACTGTTTATTTGTCAAATTGAAGTTTACTGTAAAACTGGTACATAAAAGAGAATTAAACATCGGATTTTCAAACCAATATGTTCAGTCAAGGCATATAATTTCATTTTTTTTTTTAAAAAGCCCCCTGTCCAAATGCTGTCATCTGAAAAGTCACATGAAACTACCTACCCAGAAACCCTAACCCAAACAAACACACATGGAGCAACAACATACAATACAGTAGGCATTAATCACAGTAACTATATGACTGTCTGTCTGTCTGTCTGTCTGTCTGTCTGTCTGTCAGCCAAGACTAGTAATTACCGTAAATAAAATAAAATGTATGGTTACAGCAGTCTTCAAATGTCATGTTTATGTTAAGCTTATTTTAGTCTTTTTCAGCCAATATAAGGCTCAGTTCAACCACACATACACACACGCTGAGCATCCCAATGCTGCAGTGGGGAAGGTCAAATGAAAAGTGGTTTTGTGTAAGCGCTGCACACGGCTCTTTTATTCTCTTTTATGTACTTACCTATCCTTTGATGCACTTATTGGCCTTTCTCTTGGTGAAACGCAAATATAGTGCATATAAGTATAAAAGTGCTCCAGAAAATCTTAGCAAACTTACTCCCCACTAGGCAAATAAGCATGCGAGGCAAGTCAGTATGCTGCACTTACCTGTTACTTTACTTATATTACATAATCAAATACATACAAGTAGTTGAGGAAATAATGCTTATGCAAGTAGAATTTTTTTTTTTTTACATTATCTTTTAGTTAAAGAAAAATGAAAGCAGTATAAATTATAATGTAATGTTTACTAACCAATGCCAACCAGCCAACAATAGCATTTCAATCATGTGTTTTGTAATTATTGGCAAAACAAACAAACAAAACAATAGTATTAGTAAGCTTTAGGCATGTGTGACCATGAGAGGCAGTGCCTCACCTGTGGAGGAAGAGTACAAATAAATAAATAATGACTACATAAAATTATTTTGTGTTTTAGTTCTCTAGTCTGCTTTATATTGTTTGATTTTGAATTGAAAAATGTCCAGAATTAAATTGTTTAAGTTGCTAAATTTCCACATTTCCTGTTCAAATACATGGGGCGAGATGGGAAGTGAGGCAGCAAGAAGCCAGCCTCACCTCAGATTGCGCAATCTCAAACAAAAAGCAGAAATAGTATATAGTAACATTTATTCATCAAATTACTGCAACGGAGGAGGTTATTGGAGAGTGTTTGTTCTTCACATCTCCAATATGATGTTTTCAGACACTGGTAATATCCGTTAACATTTGACATATTCAAGCTATTGTGTTTAATATTTGCATGTTAGATTGTAGCTTTTGCTTATCGCATACAACCGCAGCTAAAACAAAGTGAGGCAGACAGCATAATGTCCCCACACTGCGTCCTGTGACAGCAGACGTATACTGAAGGTGGTGTACGAGAGCTCACATTGGTGCCAGTCTTCTTCTATGTAGCAAGTTTGTTCTTTGACGTTGTCAGACTAAAGGCTGATCTCATCGGACTGTTTAGCTCGCATACGGTGAGGCGGAATGAACGCACAACTCCCAGACAGCTTCACGGCTTTTTGTCGAAAATGATTTAATTCAGTCTATACCAGAGGCGAAAGTTTCTCCAGTTTGCACTCACTGTGTCAGCCACAACAGTGCCTGCGGAAAGATTATTATCCCATTAAAACGACTGCAAACGTTCATTCGGAATTCAGAGACAAAGATAACGGCGGTATTGCTCTGGAGCCCTTCCTCGTGTTTTTGTTCTGGGAATATGTGCCTCATTTAAAAGTCAAGCAAGGTATGACAATAAAGCGGTGTATATTTGACCTAAAATGAGATCAGACTATGAAACAAATCATCCAAAATCCAACAGAACAACTTGATTTTGAACTTTTTTTTTTTTTTTTTAAACAGACTGTGGTTAAATTGTTTGACCATTATATCGCATATTAATTATTATTAACATTATTATTATTAACAATGTTATTATTAGTAACATATTAATAGTTTCAAAATATTTCATTATATGCCTAGATTAAAAATAATATCTTTTTTGGCTATCATGCTCTTGACTTTGTAAATGGATGGAAATGTTTTTTTATGACAAAAATGCTGATTTTATTTTATTTTTTTTAAACTGGCTGTTAATTTAATGGCAAATAAACCTCTCTGTTTGGATCACAAATTTGTAAATCTGACTGTAATGTCAGTACCTCACCAGCCATGAAGCGCACCACGCGTCACTGGTAAGTTTATAGTGCGCTGTATTTATTTTATATTAGCCTCATGCACTGTCAGTCTTATCGCAGACAAATGAATTCACACTACCCCCACATCAATAAGAAAGGGATTGTGAACTTCAGTCTAATGAGTCCACCTTCGGAAAGCTGTGGTGTTTTGCTTTCAACTCCGTGATGCTGTAGAAACTTTTGTAACGAGGAATGGTCCAAAATCTCTCGACTGTTGTGCAGGTCAGACCTGCAATTACACAAAAGCTTTGCTTGAGGTTATTGCTGCCAGACGAGGCTCAGCCACGAACTAAATATCAAGATTCACGTACCTTTCCCCCCCGCGCTGTGAATGTTTACTTGTGTCCAATAAAACATGGAAACACATGGTAATAGTTTGTGTGGTATTAGTTAAAGCAGACTGTTTAGTTTTTTACGTTTTTTTTTCCTCCAATCAATCTAGGCAAATCTAGTTGGTTGTTGTTTTTTTGTTTTGTTTTTTTGCAACTGTATGTGTGTTGATCTTGATTCGCCTTCCAGCCATGAAAGCTCTTAAAGATTTCTCTCTCTCTCTCTCTCTCTCTCTCTCTCTCTCTCTCTCTCTCTCTCTCTCTCTGCCTCACATAACTGGATTAGGTCTGTGCTTTTAAGAGTGAGGGGCGGTGAGAGCAAGGATTGAGGTCAACCTAATGAACATTCATCTCAATGCGTTGCTTCAGCTATACACAGACTTTGTTTAACAAAACCGTGATGTTGTTTTTTCCCTCTTTGAATTCAATTAGATATCCCTTTCTACAGTTACAATATATATAATGCTTTATTTCCTTAAAGCGTTCTTTGTGTTCGTATTCCATCAGTTCCCTTTTCTTTTTTTTTTAAACCACAGAAACTGTCAACTATTGTGCTAGTACCAATATGGCAGGCATGATGACTTATTTTAATAAGAGCAGAGGTGCTCTAGGGGTGTCCAATATTAGTCGAACCCTCACCCCACTTATTGTTTTTGCACGAGTGTCAGCACTGTGACAGTGCTGAAAGCAAGGTCATTATGTCACCCAAGTCCTAACTTTGCATTGGAAAGGTTTACATGCAAAGGAAGGTCCAGGAAAAACAAACATGTCAATAATAACTTAATGCCTAAGCAAACTGTCAGATTTCTCAGGGTTTGGGAATGTCCTTTAATGTAATTCTTTGGTGTCTATGCAGAACTGTTGATGCAGTGTGTAAAGACCAACAATATGAAGAAGGTGAGTCTTTGTGTGGGAAATTTGATTGTGGTATGTTGATGTTCTTCTATTGAACTGAAATCTGTTATTCTCAATTAAATGCATTTTTGTGTGTTTGTGGGGTGGAAACAGCTGCAGGAGCTGCATAAGAAAGGATGTGACCTCACATGTGTTGACCAATCGGGTTGCAGCCTGCTGCACCATGCCGTCAGTGCGGGAAACAAGGACATGGTCAGCTTCATCATTGTCAACGGTAACAGTGGTCATACGCCGCCGTCGATTTACACGACTGCATGAAGTCCACTCATTTGCTATGTGTTTGATTTTGCAGCTCCAAATGAACTAATTGATATGACAGAACACATACAGTGAGTTCATGTTTGTCTTTGATCTTATTAAATGTCTCAAATGTGTGGTCAGTAGAACCTTGCAGATATTTTGCAACGTGTGCTCCGCATGCAAATAGGCAAACTTGTGCAAGTTGAATTTGTTCAGTGACGAAGTGTATAACAATTACCTGCATATCAAATACATATTCCGCATTGAAATGTCATTTATCCATTCTATCAAAAAAAACAAAAAACTATATATATTCTGGTTTTCAACAGCGGTGAAACAGTTCTACATCGGGCTGCGTCACTGTGTCACAGGAGCATCTGCCATTATCTGGTAGAAGCAGGAGCCTCACTGATGAAAACCGACTTGCAGGTGGGTTGAGAAAATCAATTTACACTGAATTGTTTTAATATAGACATAAGGACATAATTAATCATTATATTTTGTATATTTAGCACTAAAATGTTCATCCAAACCTTACAACGTAAGGTCGAAACCATAATGCAAACGTACAGTATATATATGTAATGACAAACCTTCAAGCAACTGCTATTGTAAAACATGGAGCAGCAATTCAGAGAAGAATTGCAGACCTTCTTTGCCTGTAAAATACATAAAGATTTGCGGTTGTAACAGGACAAAAGGTGGAAAAGTTAAAAAGGGGTATGAATATGTTTCCTAAAATGGATGATGTATTTGCTACCAGGCTTTCACTGGGGACTTCCAACCTAATCCAACTCTTAAAACCTCCACTATTACTTTGCAATTATAGAAACAATCAATAGCATACAAAACTGCAGTACACAGCTGTGACACGGACATCATCTGGAGCAGTTAACACCTAATGAAAACAATATTTTAAAAACAATAAAATACATCGCAATCAGTAGAGATACATGTAACAATATCCAAATGTCACGATACTAAGGGTGTCACGATTTCGATTTTTTATCGAAATCGATCGAAATTACGTCACGATTTCGAGCATCGAAATAGAAGAGAGGACACACGATTCGATGCCCCCCCCCCCGCGCCCGCCGCCACCGCCGCCACCGCCACCTCCCAGGAAAGCAAATGAGACGCAGCCATTCAGCTACTAGCTAACGGCACTTGTTAGCTGACTTCTCCTGCAGTCATGATGGCAAGCGCGGACAGACACAGCAATGGTGCTTCAAGCCGCTCCCGCTTCTCTCGTCACCAGTTTGGAAACATTTTGCGTTCCCGGTGAGTTATGTCGACAACGTTCACGTTGTCGATAAAAAGACCACAGTTGCAAGATATGCTATGTGCGCGTACTGTACTCGGCCACGGTGTTACGCCCGGCTCATCAAGGGGAAGGGAAGTAACACAATAACAGAAAATATAGAGTAGATAAACACGGGTCGACTTTAACATCTGAGTAGTTTTAATTGAAATTTCAGGCAGGGGTTTGACAAGGGAGTGAAAGTGGAAGGTGAACAAATAATAACCGCATTTGACAGAACTGACAGAACGGAGGAGAAACAACAGTAACCAATAGGGGTATAATACACGGATACACAATAGCGTCGCGCTGGCACAGTCGTCCAATCGGAGTGTCGCGCTGGCACAGTCGTCCAATCGGAGTGTCGCGCTGGCACAGTCGTCCAATCAGAGTGTCGCGCTGGCACAGTCCTCCAATCAGAGTGTCGCGCTGGCGCATTCAAACTGAATGGCCCGAGCCGCCAGCCGTAACAACGGGAAACACGACAAACATGACGGGACATTTACGCAGGCATCACAAAGATTTAGATTTATCAAATTCAACTAGAAGTGGGAAAACAACGGTCCAACCAACTATTTCATCCTCATTTACAGTGAAACTTCCACACACTTCAGCTCGCGCGAAACGCCAGATCCATAGGTCTATTTATAGCAGCAGACCTGCAGCCTTGGAAAACGCTGGATTCAAACATTTAATTAGTGTACTTGAACCACGCTACAGTATGCCCAGCAACTGTAAATGTTGGGATATAGTTTGTTCAGGCTGTATTTGTTCCATGACTTTGGATACAATATATTTTTTGTTGTTGTTGCACATTGCACATTATTTTAAGAGGAACGCACAGCACACTGTTGTAACCAAAAACAGTCAATAGATGGCAGGCACCCACTGTGACTTTTTGTTTTTGTTTTTTTATTTTTTATTTTACACTTCAGTAAGAACAAGACGGTTAACTTTATATTGTAAATAAATTCTTTGAATTTGATCATTCCTGCCTAATGTCAATTATCATATATTACATAAATTTACACAAAAATAATATGGAAATTGCATCACCTATATGTAGCCGATCTTTTGAAATAAGATTTACTGTACAATGAATAGAACCAATGATCATAGACTAGCCTTAGCCTACAGAAGCATATGCCTCTGTGTTATAAAGTGGGGGAGCGGAAAAAAAAAAAAAAAAAAAATCGAAAAAAAAATCGAATCGTGACCCCAAAATCGAAATTTAAATCGAATCGTGGAGTTGGCGAATCGTGACACCCCTACACGATACGATATTATCACGATATGAAGCTCACGATACGGTAATTATCACGATATTGTGGGGACGTTGGTGATATTTAAGAAAAGGTCACAATATTGTAAAAAAAAAAAAAAAAAAAGCTCATACTAAAAAAAAAAGCACAATATTGCACTTTTGTTTTATTATTATTATTTTGTTGTTGTTGTTATTATTATGTTGTTCTTGCATACACACATATTGACTTGTTTCACATGCATATTACATTCCCCTTCATCTGACAATTAGTGTAGATTTTAAACATAGAAGGGCCAAAACATCCCTAATGGAAATTAAATTTTACTAAAAAAAAAAAAAGAACCACAAAAGGGTGCTAGAACTACACAAATGGAAATCAGCCTGACTTTTTGAACAGATGCGTTTAAATATCGTGAACATGACGACGACGATATTGTGGCAGTTTTAATATCACGATATCACAATATCGTGTTTATCGTTACATCCCTAAGCGATACTGATGTTGCAAGACATTTTGCTCTGACCAACCAATTAGAGGAAGGGAAAAATTTTACGTTAAATCTGATCAAACAAGAAAAAACAACAATTCTGAGAAAAAGATAACAGCACTATTCCTCTGGCCGGCAGTCAAACATTTGAATGCTGTAGCAAAACAAGAAAAGACCTGGAAGTTGTTGACTGGCTGCTAGTCTGCCTGAACACTGTCAAGGATCCCTACAGCAAGACACTGAACCCCCAAACTGCTCAGGGGTATTTCATCTTATGACATCTCTCCCTTGCCTACATGTCGGTGTGGATTTGATTCTTTGCACTCTAATGCATGCAGTCACTGCTGGAAATTGGAAAAGCAAGACAGGTTTAGTTGGATAGCAGCAATCATACATGAGACAAAGCCAAAATTCTTTACAGAGACAGAATTAATTTTTAAAAAATGGTGGGAAAATGACAAAAGATGAAAGTTACGGTAACATCGCAAAATAAAAGCAAGAGAACAAGAAAAAAATATTTTCCATAGATGAAGCAGCCGCAGTGATCTATAAAGTTTTTCAGCAGTTTTAAATGTCATGACAGTTTGAGCAGATGTCAGGAATTTCGTATCGCAGATGAGCATCACTTTGTTTAGTTCTGGTTCTGAAAACAATAAGCCTGCACCCAATGACTTGACGGGTATTCCAGTTTCTTTGGCAACCTAAATTATTTTCAGGTCCAAGACCATTCAGAACTTTGTAAACCAAAAAATAAAATTACTCAGGAACATAGAGCCTTAAGGACCGGTGTGATGTGGTCTAGTTGGTACTGGTAAGAAATGGAGCAGCAACATTCCGTGAACCAGTTGTAGCCCATCGGATTCCGTTTCTGTTCAGCCCTGGAAAAAAATAGTCTATCTATCAATCTATCTAGGACTGTCCGTGTGTGAAAAATTGAAACGGCGTAAGAATGACTTTCTCATGTCTTCAGTAAAAAGGGACATCACATTGATTGATAGTACTGTCACTGTTTTGTTTTGTTTTTAATAAAAAAAAATAAAAAAAACTAGTAAACCAAATATACACTTTTCCTCTTTTCTGAAACATTGATCAGGATTATTCATCCATTTATTTACATGAGACATGCTATTAATAAGATTAAAGATTTGTAGTTCGTAATTTGACATAGACATGATGTTCTTGACCAGGGTCAAAATTGATATTAAACAGTATGCAAAGGTTAACTAGAAAAGTACACATTTTTGGCATCAAAAACAAAAGACTCTTTCTTTCTCGTCAGGGTGACACCCCAAAGAACCGTGCCGAGAAGGCTCAGGACGCTGAGCTGGCAGCTTACCTGGAGAACCGGCAGTACTATCAGATGATCCAGAGGGAGGACCAAGAAACGGCCGTCTAAGCATCTTCAGAACCAAAGTGCAAGAAGCTGCCAAGTGAGCTGTGCCAAAAGTCACCACGATGAGGACAACTAAACATATTTATCAAGAAACACCTCAGGACATTTTATTTCCTGTTGTCTCAGTAGATCATAACCGGTGTGTGGAAAAAAAAACATTTGAAATAGCTACAAATATCTGAGACTTTTTTATTTTATTTTTTTTAAATTTTTTTAAACTTTGCTTTTACATTTTGATTTAGCAACATAGACTTTGCCATGAAGGGGCCATTCATGTGAATATTTTTTTCTGTTTGGACTGACAAGGCATAAACAAAACTAGAAGTTTTTAGCAATCGTGTTTTAGTAAGCGTGTTGCTATTCTAGTGGTATTTTTTGTTGCTTTTTTTTTTTACACAAGTGTGCATAGTAAATTATTTTACAAGTTGCTTGCACAACAGCTAGCCAAATATTCACATACCAAAAAGAAAGAAAAGATAAGAATCACATTTTAGAGACTTTAGCATTTGATGTTAGCATATTTAACTTGCAAGATTATTTACTTTTATTTATACTCGCCAATTATATCTTACAATTAAGTTGATACACTGGTTGTGAAATATTTTTTGTTTGTTTGTTTGTTGTTGTAATGTAGTTTTTAAAATTGCATGTCATGAGGTAATAAAACATTTTCCAGTGGTTTCAATGCCTTGCTCCACTGTTTTCTATATGTAAAAAACAAAAACAGAAGTTCCAAACAGATGAACTGTCAGATATTATTCGAAATCAAAAGAATATCAAATTAAAATATCAAATCTAAATGTATATAATAATAATAATAATAATAATAATAATAATAAAGAATTATTATTATAATTATTATAATTATTATTATTATATTAAATATACAAAATACTGTATAGTATGCACATGTGCGGTACATAATGGTACATGACGTACCATTCACGGGTTACTTTACAGTCATTTTGTGAAAAGTGCATTTTGTGTGTCTCCAAACTGTTTGGAAAGTTGATTCACAAGAAGTTCATTTACCAGGTGCGATCCATTCCATTGTTATGTCAAGTCAAATTTGGCAGATAAAAGTTTGGGAAGAATATCAGGTATTGAGTTGGCATTTGGAAGCAGTTTAAATGGCATTCACCTTGTGAAATACAAGTCAGGAGAGCTCAATGCAAGGAAAGGACACCATCGTTAGGCTGGAGAAAACAGCATGCTGTATGTAAATCGATAAAGCGGTGGTGCATTTCTGAATGTATACCTCAATCATTTCACAAAAGTGAGTACATCCCTCACGTGTTTGTAATTGTAATACAGTACATCTTTTCATAGGACAACGCTGAAGAAATGACACATTGATGCGATGTAATCAGTATACAGCTTGTAAAGCAGTTTATACAGTACTCTCCTGAAAATAACACAGCACAGTCAATGTCTAAACCACTATCAATAGTTTATATGGCCAGCATTATTTTTCAGCATTGCCTTAAGGGGATGGACATCACCCGAGTTTCACAGCTTGCCACAGTGGTGGCGCAACTGCATCAAAGATTGGCTCTGAGCCACTTGCTGTTGCCTTTGCTGATGGACAGTTTGACACAAGAGGTCAGACGGATGATCTGAAAGAGAGGCCAGTGGAATGTTGAGGTTAAGGAGTAGGACAGACGGACAGGATGTGGATTGAGCTCAACAGAGGGATTGGACAGAAATGGAAGGTTCGGAGACAAATGGAGAGGCCAGATTGGGATGGTTTGGACGTGCAGAGGAGAGACACTGACTAGATGGTTGATGATGGCAAGGGAGCCACAAAGAGGATATTTGTGGCTGTGGGGAGAGAAGACTTGCAGAGGACAAGAAGAGATTTGCTGTGGCAACCCCTGAATCGGGTGATGCCCAAAGGCTAAGGATGAAGGAGGAGGAATGGAGTCTCATTTCATCACCTGCTGAGGTAGTTTGCTTTTCAAGGAGGACACACCCTAACGTAGAATATGTAACCTCATAGCTTGACTCAAAGTCCCCAAATTTCGGTTTGTGGACTTTCTTAGTTTGAACTACGACTTTGTACGACTTTGACTTGAAGCACATTTAAAAATCGACATTTTCAAGCAAATGTGCTATTTGTTTTGTTTTTGAAAGAAAATCAGAATTGTGTGTGTGTTTGTACTGCACACAAACTTGGCAACCCACCAGTGTGATGTGAAGCGGAGTCCTCAGGCCACCTCATGAAGCAAATATCTTGGGGGTGCTCTCAAGACTATTTCATTTGGATTAAAGGATTATGCTTTGAACATTGGGGAAAAGAGGTTGCTACACAAAAGATTAACGACAACAACTGCAACATTTAACGTCAACTGTCGCTATAAAACCCACAAAAAACTACAATAGCGTCACAGTTTAACTGAAACATTAACGAAGCTTCATGTTTATGTGTTAAATTGAGAATACAGTAAAGTGATACACAATACAGAAAGTGTTTTGGGACCTTTTACTAGTGTTGGTACAGCTAACTAATGTGTAATGCAAGTGCAGATACTGAGTGCAAAGTGCCTAATGTGTAACTATTGCATGGTATGCGTTGTGACTGAGCAAGATTATGCAACTTCACTTAAAGCAACACTTAGGAACTTTCCATTTATGTTGATTATGGCGGTGCCATATGGGCAAAAGCCAAAATGTTATGCCTGAAGGAAGACCACATTTTCTATGAGGACAAGCGCATTGTGTCGTTTTTGAGCTCACGCCAGCGAGTGAAATCCGGGCCAATGTTGATCCGAGACTGTCCTTTTATCTGGGTAGCTTCTCTTTTTCTTTTTTGTCTTGTCAGGCAAAAATTTTCAGTTGCTTTGCAGCTTCTGCCAGGAAAGCAGTAAACGTGTCGACATTCAACTGACTTCCGTCTTTGTAACAAATGTGGAAAGGAGGAGTGACGTATGCCATAAAGCAGTCAGCACATTTGTAGTTTTTTCACTCAAAAACAGTTCAAACAGGTCAAAAGTGACCCAATTGTGGATAAAGAAAAAAAAAAATGGACTGATCCACTATATGGGTCAATTTGACCCAAATTTCTTAGCTGTTTTGTCCAAAATTACCCAATTTTTTTTTTTTTTACCTAATGCTGCATTCGAGGATGGTCGGAAGTTGGAAATATCCAAGTTCAAACCAGGAAGTGCATCCGGGAACGCCCCCTTGAACTCGGAAATTCCACTCGCGAAGTCGGAAAAAAAACAAGGACCCCAACTTCACCAGCGGACTACAATGTGACGTCACTCTGAATGGCAAAACACAATTTACTCGAGTATAAAACTAGATAGCTTCTATCCTTCATAAATATTCACCATAACTTCATGTAACGCAACGTACGTGACAGTATTGCCGCTATATCCCTGCATGAAATTATACGTTTAAACTACTTAACTGTATGGAATGCTTATGAAATAAGATTAGAACAATAAATGAAGCAACATTGCAAAAAGTTACGTTTTCTGGAGGTCAAATTGAGTTTTGAGGACCAAAATAAAAAACAATTTATCACTATCCGCCATTTTGGTTGTTTACTTTCACCTTGAACGCTTTGAGGTCGGAACTGGGAAGTTTCAACTCTGATATTTCCGACTTCCGCCCATCCTCGAATGCAGCATAAGTAAAGGATCTGACCAATATTTATGAGTTGTTTGACACTAAAAGACCCATTTCTTGACTCAAAGTTGAGTCAAATTGACCCGAGTAGAGTAGCGGTCCATTTTTGACCCATAGTTGGATTTTTATTTTTTTTTTCCAACAGTTTTTAGTGTTGTGTGGCAGTGTTCCTACCATCCTCCTCAAAGTTGCTTAGTGCCAGTAAAAATGATAGACCCCGAAAGCCATGGCAAAGGTACCAGCTAGTTTTAAGTCGATGTTTCATCAGAAGAGATATGAAAATATTTTATTAAGTTTGAAAAGTTCCTTAGTGCTACTTTAAGACTTGTTAACCCAAGTAATGATTTCATTGAAATACCCCCCAAATACCTTGGAACTTGCTTGAAATGAACATTGAAGGCTAAGACTTGACTTCATTATAACTTGCACATTTGTGACGCACTCCTCACCACTGGCATCACTAATACAATAGAAGACAAAAGTGGGTGATCCATGGTTGCCATGGTAACAACAGAGATGCTATTGTCCTTATTATATGCCAGTGAAACATCCACATTAGTTTCAAGCTGTTATTTTAAGAAATGGAAAATAGTGGGAGGGGGGGCTGTTTTGACCACGTCCCCGTTATGCCAAATGCAAGTGAATCAGTCTTCATACAGTGCACATTTGCTCATAACTGCAGAGACCAAGTGATCGTCTTTAATGTATTTCTTCATCACCGTGAAGATAAAAGCGTGCCTTTCAGGAGTTGTTCTCATTAGAGTTTTTCTGGCGGGTGGACTTGTTCAGAAGCACACATGCGCAAAGCAAAGTTACACTTATGGCCTCTTGTTGCTTGTGTTGGTCTACAGAGTATCACAGGTTGAGTGTGTTTGTGTGCAGGGTGGGGTGACAGGGGGTCTGAATGGAGCTAATGCAACCAGAATGAACTGGTTTGGTAGACAAAGGCAAGGGGGTTGTCTAAGGGGTAGTGGGGGCGAATCGTTTGAGGTGGGGTGCTTTGAGGGTGATCTGATGCTCGCAGAGAGAAAGAAACTCGACGAGAAAGTTGACGCCCTCGACCTCCACTCGAGTCCGAGCTGCTCCACAAGTAAGTGCTTCCTTGCCTTCTTAAGATCTATTGTCTTTTTTTTTTTTTTTTTTAAGTGAGAGAAAAAGAGGGCGAGACTAAAGATTGAAGATAAAACTTTATTTTATTTTATTTTTTTTTATTTTTTTTTTTAGGGTTCATATTGAAAGTTATTTTTAATTTGAAAAGGTCTTTGTTTGCAAGTTTTTATTAAATATTGAGAAGACTGGTGGAGGCAAAGTGGAACCAAGTTGAGAAAAGTGTTGTAGTAATAGTTGTTGTTGTTGTTTACACTTTGGGCCCCGAACACCATCGACTCATTGGTGGGTATTTGCAGGAATGTGGCCCGGGGATGTGTGAATAATCAATTACCTTCACTAAATGTATCTAGAGCAGAGTATTATTGCTCCCAAAATAGGACTGTTTGTCTGTGTTTATATGCCGATGCCCCCACCCCTTCACAAAACCCTCCACCCCGCTCCCTCTTTCTGTCTGTCCTTTGTTTAAAATTTGTCGACTTGTATGCCATAATACGAGCACTTTCCCCCTCTTTCATTACTATATGTCAGGTAGTTTTTACATAAAACAATAGCAGCAATGACCAATGCTTTTTTTTCTGGCCCTTGCCTGTTGATTGACTTTGCTAATGTTTGTCTCGATGCTGTTTGTGCCCTGTAATTGACTGACGACCAGTCCCGGTGTAGTCCACCTTAGCTTGGATGATCTTGGCTGTCGGAAAATATGCAAACCTGCCTCACAAACATACGTTAACTACAATAACAGAATGGAGTCTAGCTTGCCATGGCAGCATAACCATGGAAACCATTATACATCATGCAAACGTTCTGAAGATGCATTCAGCGGCAACACAAAGGCAGCATCTAAGAACTTTTTCACTCAAAAGCTAAATGAATGTTGTTTTGAAAATGCACAGAGGAATTTGTGTTCAGGCTATGTTTAGCAAATCAACAAGATGAACCAGAGGAAATGGAAGAAACCAAATGCTTGACTAGTGTTTCACTTTCGTGCACCTACGATATAGCAAACATTGAAAACTTTAGCTATGTCATCCTCAAGGTTTTCAGTGTGTGGAGAGAGCGCGAAATAATGACCAGGGTCAACTTTCAACATCCCTACCTTTAAATCAGTGATTGTTCTTTGTACAGGGACATTTTTTTGGTTTTTAAATTATTTCAAACATAAAATGTAAAAAAAACAAAAAAACAATGGTGGACTGTCAGGCATTCTCTGCTGGTCTGGTCAATTACAACCTAGATACTAATATATATCCATTGTATTAATTTACTTAAAGTGTTAAAATCAGTAGTGCTGGTCCATGTAACATAACTGTGTTTTTGTTTTTTTTAATTATTGTTTTAATAAACTAAACAGACTTCAGCCCTGCGAATGCGATTGGCTGGCAACCAGTTCACGGGTGTACCCCGGATTCTCACCGAAGCCAGCTGGGATAGGCTCCAGCATCCCCGCAAACCTTGTGAGGAATAAGCGGTCATGAGGATGGATGGATGGATGGATGGATGGATAATCAGACTTAAATTTCGTCCTCACAGGGCTGTATTGTTGGCCCTTGAAGATATCATTTTTGCATCTTCTGATTGGTTGGTCTGTACAAAACATACTCAGTTCAATCTGAACACATTAATACATTTAATAATTACCATCTCTAGAAAATTACGGTCTTCAAGATCGTTTCCACCCCTATCATCTTGATAACCAAATCCACGACTCCCACTTTTAACGAAAAAGGAACTATTTAATACTGTAATTAATGCCATATTAAAGTCAGTACAGACCGACTTAGAGCTGGTGACATACATACCAAAAAAGAATAATAATAATAATAAAAAAAAAAACTTAAGTACCTAAGAGTGGATTAGAGTCAAAGCAGACATGCCTGCCAACATCCCATAATACTTAACCTCATTCATAGAGAAGCAAGAGAGCGAGAAGCACTGCAACAACTCTTATCTCGGGCTTGTGTGTTTTAAAATATTTGTTCGTAACATCCTGTTGAGAGAAGTAACCTTTTAGAGGGACCTTTGTATTGTTCTCAGAAAGCTGTAACCCTTACTAAAAAATAATTACCTATTAAAGCAACAATGTTTACAATATATGTCATGGCTAGTAATAAGTGTGGCATCATTGTTGTTACCCCGGTAACACTATTTCAGTGTGAATACATGATCATAGCTTTTTTTTTTTTTTTTTTTTTTTTTTTCCCCGAACAAAAGTCATGGAGATTGCTCATAGTTCAAAACAAAACAGCATGATCTTTGATCACCCAGTGACAGCATGTAATGCAGAGGTAAAAAAAAAGAAAAAAAAAAGGCCCAATATTGAACCTTGAGGGACACCACAGTTGAGTTGATGGCTCGTAGATGAACAGTTATATTTATTGAGGATGCCAGAAGATGGCGCCAAAGCCCTGGAGAATACTGAAGTAGTAATTGGTGTCAAAGAAGTATTGTTGAATACATTTGGACAGAGGTGAAGGTCAGGCAGGTGCACCATTCAGCTGGAAGTTAGGAACTCTTCGCTGCAAATGCCACTATAAATGCACTTCCTGTGCATGTTTTCTAAATGAAATCATCTGCACACCATTTAATGTTAAGGCTAATGTAATAATTTGAAAACATGTACTATAGGATTGATGTTTTGGTATATTTTGCGTTGAATTGATTAATAGGCTAGGCATTTGACCCTTTACGTGTTTGTGGCTTGTCGCCTCGTTTTTGTGTTTTCTACACAACCACTTTTTTCACATGGTTCAAGAACCCGAGGCAATTTAGTGTGCTTCCGCATGGTTGCTAAGTGGTATATCTGGGTTGCTCTTTTTCAACCTTGCACTTACGTTTTATTTTTTTCGAAGTACATTGCTGCCAACTGCAACCATGCTTTCTCCCCCCCTTCATTGGGGTCACAGGTGAACCTAAAGCTTATACCAGATGACTTTGGGCGAGAGGCAAAGTACACCGTTGAGTGGTCGCCAGCCAACTGCAGGTCACCAAGTACATACAGTATATTGATGGTTCAGTTCACTCACAAATAGACTTATTATTGTAAAAGTGTACCCACAACAATGGTCCTGGCATATAAAAAGCTAATTTGAAGCCTCGAACAAAGCACAGTTGGGCAACATGCTGAGAGAGCCGCTAACCCGAGTCCATCCAATTCCCACAACAGATGCTCCATTTGTAGCTAATGTTAGAATGATGTAAATAAAAGCTGCTCTTTGTGGTAGGGAAATGATTTCACAGGCATGTTCTGGTCTCCAGTTTGTGACCACATCACCATGTTGACCTTTAACCATAAACAAGCCCCGGGTCATTTGTCAGCACTGACTTAACCCAGAGCCGTCGACCTCCGACCTCTACCAGGCGACTTAATGAGACACACATATTTGAGTTCATGAGGGAGAGTATATATTCTTTATGTAGTGTCAACATTGTGCTAAAAGCCAAGCGCAACCAACCACTAACCACAATATTCTCATAAAATATACTGTGCTTTGAGTTTGTTTCAATTTGTATCTCAAATAATCTTTCCCCATTGAAATGAATGAAAATGCCATTAATCCGTTCCAGCTCCACCATAAAAAATGTTTGCAATTTAATTTTAATGAGGAAATAAATGAAATATTCAATGTTGTAGTTAATAAATACATATAATAATGACAAACAATGTAAAGTATTAAACCATTTTTAACACTTTTCTTTCTTTTTTTTTTTTCTTTAATTCAATGGACATTGTGCTGCTCCTTCCGATGTGTGTGCCTTGGCCACCTGGGGGCAGTATAGTATAGATGGAGACTTGCAGAAGATTTTCACAACTGACTCAGTAAGTTGTAGCGATGTAACAGTAGTCATTTATTGCAAAAGATAACAAGTGGCACATTCCCCTGTTTGTGCTTAAATAAATTGATGACGTTTTTTTTTTTTTAAATGCAATTCCAATCTGCATTGACCCTCCCATCCAGGCATCTGACACACCCACCATGCATAACCTGGAAAAATGTGCGCAACCACCAAACAGGCGTGATTCGGTGAAGACGCTGGGTGGCCCCAGTTTACGGAATGTGTGTTTTCATAAGACGAGAACTCTGTAGAGATCCATTTTGAAAATATGTCATACTTTGTGAAAGTAACTTGTATCGTGGATCCAGAAGTTAGCGCCAGTGTCGTGGGCGCGGTTTATCTGCAGGCGTGTTTTTGTGTTTACTTTGTTTTAAAGCCATCAAGCAGAATACTGTGCTCATAACGGAATGTTTAGAAGACGGTGCAAATTGAGAGTTGACCAACGCACTGCAAACGCCGCACATTAAGTACCCCCCCCCAAAAAATCTATAACTTACAGCCCATTAATTCCACAACTTTATTGTTTGTGATCTGTGCTTCAACTGCAAGTCACAGCATGTGGGATTGTTCTCAAAAACCTGGCATGTGAGCACCTGTGAGTGTGAATGTCTATCCGATTGCTGGCGACCAGTCTAGTGTGTACCCGGCGTCTTGGCCAAAGCCATCTGGGATCGGCTCCAGCTCACCCAGCACCATGACGCAGATAGAAAATGGATGGATGTGTTTTCATCTGTTTGCTGCACCTGGAAAAAGGCAAGCTTGTTTCCTCGTGGGAGGCTCTTTAAGAGCCTTGACCTCCTTCCAGGGATAGACCTGACAACAACAAAAATGGCTACATACTGATTTTTTTTTTCCATGCACATGCAATATGTTCCAGGTTAATCGTAAATCGGGCGAAGAACATCCTCATAATAATTGTCTTTTTCAAACTATCAAATACAGATCTTTTCGAAATACATTAATAGCCTGGCTGACATAAATAAATTGATGCTGAATCTTTAATCAATGTTTCAGAGAAAGGGAGAGTATATTTTTTATGTAGTATCCAACAGAGTGCCTGGACCTCTTTCCAACCTCTTTTTGATGAATATTTAACCCTTCCAAGAGCACCAGGGGGTACCAGCAGAACGCCAGCTCCCCTTTTATGTTTTACATCACACATTTTCGGATCAAACGTCGACTTTCAAACATTGTAATGTCCTATTTACGTGTAATCCTTCTTTACAGTTTTACGATTCCCTCTTGGACCTTCAAAGATCATCAGGTGCATGTTTCCGTGCAATTGTGTGGTTAAAGACAGTTTTCAGGACTTTCAAACTCCCTGTGGAAATACATTCTTGATGGTTTCAAGATTGCTCTTGTACATTACCACGTTCCCATAAAAATACATATATTTATGGAATGTTCAGTTGTATAGTTAAATTGCTGTCAAATGTCAAACTGGGTCAAATTTGACCTGAAATATCAATAAGGGTTAACAACCCATAATAGCATCCTGGTAACTGAAAATGTTTCTCAGTCCATAACACTTTATTGTCTTGTTGTTTGTCTACAATAACAGGAGTCAAATTCAAGGCCCGGGGGCCAGATTTGGCCCACCACGTCATTTTATCTGACCCACGGAAGCTAATTTTGTGCGACAACTTCCATGATTCTTGATTAAAATCTCTGCCAAATTGTATAAACAATGTCATTGCGATATTGCAAGTGATTTATGGTACAAAGCTACTTTTTCCAGTAACTTGATCAATAGTTGGACAAACAATTGTCCTTGACGTCCAATTTCAAAACCAGCTATCCATCATTTGTTGTGTATATGTAATAATATGAGGAGATGAAACGTTTGTATGGTTTCATAGTCATAATGATGGGAAATCCTGTCTGTAATGCGGCCCGCGACAAAAAATGAGTTTGACACTCCTGGTCTATGAGAAGGCAGAATGGTGAACAGGTTGACATGTTAACGTGGACTTTCTGACTGCTGTGTTTTTGAACAGGATGAAGGCTTCGCTGCTGCTGCTCTTTGTCGCTCTCGTCACAATCAAAGCCGTAGCTGGAGGGAAAAACAACAAAGGTATGAGTTTCCCTGCACCGCTCTCATCTTTGCTCATGTCGAAAAGCATCTACTTCCAACACAAAAAAGGTTGAGTTTTAAAGTTTAACGGAGACATATTGGGCATTTTTCACCAGTATAAAACAGATACCAGACGTCTTAATTTGTAACATATCTGTGACATGCGTTCTGAGTAGAGGTGGGAATCTTGGGGCACCTCACGATTCGATTGCGATTACGATTCAGAGGCGACGATTCGATTATAAAACGATTATTGATTTCCCCCCAGGCAGCAGAAAAAAAACAATGTATTTTGGCGCTTTTAATGTTTCGTACATTAGTTACAAAAATAGTACAAAAGTCCTCTCAGGCCTAAATAAACTACTATTTCAGTATCAAGTTAACAGTTCAAAACAGTAAATAAAATACTCAAGTCCTCATTCTGTAACAACAGCTTTTAAGTATATTCAGTCTTCAACAGAATAAAACATAGCATTGAGCAAAAATATATTATTTTTATCCACTCAAAAGTGCACTGAGGTATAAATGAAAGACAATGTGAACTACTACTTCAATACAAATGCCTTAAAAAAAAAAGTGCTTTCCTGCTTTTTAAGTTGTGTAAAGATGAACATGTAAACATTAAAGTTTCTCAGAGGTACAAAAAAAAAAAACCCTCAAGTGCTTTTCTGCTTTTTAACTTGTGTAAACATGAACGTGTAAACATTAATGGGATCGTTCGGCTTTTTTAACATGAATCTCAATTTGATCCTCACCTCCCGTGTGTGCGATCAGCGCTGACTTCGGCGTTGGACGAGAGGAAAATAGTCCAGCAAGCTGGCTGGGGTCTCGGAAATAAAGCGTTTTTCTTCTAAAAACTATTTGTTTTCAAAAGCGTGATACATTTCCACCACAATACTCTTTTCTGAATAAAGTCAGACGCCATTACCGCCAGCCACTACTTTTCTGTTCGTTCGTTCGTATCACTGCGCGGCGCCCTGTAGAACGCTAACCGACGCACTGCAGCCAGCTAGCTGATACTTCCGCCTGAAGTTGTTTGCCTTTTCGGAGCAGGTCTGATCTCACGAAGAGGTGGGTTGGTCAGCTCAGCCATGCTTGTTGTTGTTTTGAATCTCGAGGCGTGAGTTGTGGATGTGTACTCTCGGTCCGTCCCAAAAAGCGTCCCGAAGACCGCGCGCGCTACTGCGTTTCAGTTCCGCGTACTTTTCGCTCGTTTCGCTTCCCTTGGCATATTTATATAATCGGAATTTGGACATTTGTGAATCGTTCTCGATTGTTGCACGGCCGAATCGTGAATAATCTAAGAATCGGAAATTTTGCACACCTCTAGTTCTGAGTATCAAAGAAGAGCTATACACACTATTTCTACTCTTGCTGAAATTAGCCAATTTGTGAGGGCAACCCAGTGTCACCCAAGTGACTGCACCTCTCCCTATATATTGCCGAGACAACTGTATGGATTTTGTTACCATGACAACGAGTGGTGGAGCTGTGGGATTGAACAGGCATGAGCAGTGCCCAGTGTGGAATAAAAACCAGCATCCATGAAGATGTTAAAAAAATGTTCACTTTTGGAGGCAGCAGTTAACACAACTACTGTTACGTAACAGTGGGATAGAAGTGCACAATGGTTCACCCGCAGACTCATTTTCAGAAATTGGATGAAAACAGTCACATTGGTGACTGTAGTTTAGCCATAATTGACATTTGAATAGGTAAGTTGATTCAAAAATAGAAGTAGTGGAAATTAATGCTAAGCTAATGCATGTCACACCAATTAAAGAGGAAAGACGAGCATTTTCATGGTGAAATATGCATTAGCGGACATTAGCTCTTATTATGTCTTCCTAAATTGCTCAAAGACAAGTTGACAACCCAATCAAACGTCATACTAACGGTGGAGTTTACAGCGTTAAAAGTGGATTTGGATGTAGCCTCACATCAATAATCCTTCCGTTGAGTCTTTAAGAAAAATGTCAATCACAAACATGCAGGAGAATGATTCCCAAACATGCCCATTCGTAATAGTACACGATAGTGCATGGCTCTGATAGTCACAGAGAACGCTGTTCAACCTCAACTAAATAGCAACACTAGCAATGTTAAGCTAGCATCAGCACTGTAAATAAACGGTGTTAACAACAGATACTATGTCGGTAGCATGGGTTATTCATCATAGAGTGTTACTTTACTGTAAAATCACTTAATAATCAAAAAGAGGTGCTAAATTGACCTGTCGAGCAGGAATGTTGATAATTAATCAACATGATAAGAAGCTCATGGCTTCTGAATCCCCTGAGCTGCCGCATGTGGCATGCTAGTATTTTTTATTTTTTTCCAAACTCCCCTTGATAGCTTCCAGCATGTTTCTTGTTTTTCTTTGAATTAGAAGACCATATAGTTAATGACATGCCTGTTAACCAAGTTTTGCTCGATCCGCAGAGAAGATCAAACCTTCCCAGTCCGGGTCAGATTGCACCGACTGGCGCTATGGAAACTGTGTCCCTAGCAACGGAGACTGTGGTGCCGGGTTTAGGGAGGGGATATGTAATCAGCAGACCAAGAAAATGAAATGCAAAGTTCCCTGCAACTGGAAAAAGAACTTTGGAGGTAACAGGCCTTAACTAGCACAAACTACAAACAAATTATTCTCACACCTTGTCGCTTAAATCATTTTGTGTTTTCATTGTTCAGCTGACTGCAAATACAGGTTTGGAAGTTGGGGCGATTGTGACCCCGATGCTGGCGTCCAGACCAGAAGCGGGACCTTGAAGAAGGCGCTGTATAATGCTGAGTGCCAGCAAACCATCTCTGTCACCAAACCCTGCCTTGGCAAAACCAAGACAAAAAGCAAAGGTTAGGCTGATTGTGATGTAAAAACAGATTGCAACTGTGAATTCACTTGACATGTCGTGCAACAACCACAGCCTAAAACCACACACATATTGATCAAAATACCTAAGAAAAATATATCTTGAGCATTTTCTGTTTATGTGTTGTGAAAGTGACACTCTTAATATCCAGTATCTTTTGGCTTTCCAGGAAAGAAGAAAAAAGGCAATGGACAGTAGATGCAAGAGAAGAATTTCTCGGGACAGACAAGACGAGGATCTTTATAAATCAATTGTGTGATGCAACTCACCTCTGACTTTTGGACAGTGGCACTGACATTTATAGAACTAAACTAGTTTTGGTTGTAGACTTTCTCAAAAGTGGACTAATTTTGAAGTAGAACGTAGAAAATACTCCTTTGTCAATCTCTTTTGAATCTGATGTTGTCAACTTGGTCCGAGGGCCAACCTGCTTTTACTAATATCTCGTCATTCGTCAATAGCGTTAGCGGGTGTGAAAGCTGCAACCACAGATTTAATTTAGACTACATTGCAAAAACATTTTCAAATAATGATGTCATTTTTAAAGGTCATTCATATTATTAATAAAGATCAAGATGATATTCCAACAAAATATTTTTGTGCATTCTTCAAACATTTCCTTTATTTGTACAATTCACTTCTTATTATTATAAAGAGAGTAATCATATTTGAACATGTTTGTATGTTATCATCATGCAGATTCACACACTCCCCAGTCAGGAGAATGCATTGTATTGCATAAATAGGAAGCGAAAACAGACATAACAGACAGGATTCCCCAAAAGTAAACAGTGGAAAAAATAGATTTTGAAAGCTTTGACTTGATGACTAACTGGGAACAACAACAGAAGAAGAAGGAAAGTGAGGCAGGGATGGACGACTATCACACAGATTGCCTGGCAGAGTTCAGCACGCTTGATCTCACGACTAATCAATGGGACCTTGGCAACAATATTTGAAAACTATCATTAAATTACCATCTTTAGCTTCACAGAGGATCAAAATATTAGTAACAGCTCTGACAAACAGGCTATTTTTTTGTACACCTCCACATACATTCTAGCACAATTCATTCCCTCCAGGTTTTCATTGGCAATTTGTGGATTGTTGTGTACCAAAATGTTGAATATTGTTTCCAAAAATGATACTCATTTTTTGCAATTACAACAAAAATTGTCAGTGACTTTAGGATTATACTTTCATAAGCTGTTAAGTACTGTATTGCTGTTCTCTGGTTGGCCAAAATTCTGACATGCCCCGAAACCTATTTGTTGATGGGGGATGACGGTCGACTTATCGTGATTCATTGACGGGAGTGCAGATTGGCCCTGATGCACAATGGACCTGCTGTACAGGAGTTCTCCGGAAATTTCCCATAGACGCCAAACCTCTGTCCTTAGATGTGGCAATTTTGCCCACTCTGGGTTGAGGAAAGCAATATGATGTGGGTCATTTCATGTCAAATTTGTCTGGGCACGCACCATTAAAAATGAAACATCAATACAAAATATATACCGAATGAAAGCGGATTATATAATATTTAGTGCTTGCAAACCAAACTTGACTTGTTTTATCAATACATGTACACTGAAAAACAAATCTAAATGCAATTTAGATGTCCAGTGTAGATATAAGTTGTGTTCCAAATCATGATGCAAAGGATCAAATCTTTTGAGGAGTTTTCTTTTTCCCGTTTTTTTCTCTTTTTGTTAGATCAGTCATATGCACTAAATCTCTAACAGGTTTGTATCCCAGGGGAGCCTAATTAAATGAAAATTACTGAAGGAGGTTGTTCTACATCATTAAGCAAGTCACAGTTTTGATACACAATGAGGGAATAAGAAGCCTCTTTCTGTGGATGAAAAGCGCAGAAGGCACTAATGCCCTGAAAACGGAATGAAAAGACTGGACATCAAAAGAGAATTATCACAGTGTTAAATAACAGCAGCAAATGGGTCGGTTGCGATAACGGCATCTTAAGGGATGTTTCTGTGAGGCAAATATATTGTATTAAGATAGCAGCTGCTAAAAGGCCACTGATGATGAGCATCGAGCAGGTATTAGAAGCTGCTGGAGTCCCAAGAAGCTCAAGACGCAAATGGTTGAAGTCATGCAGAATTCAGCCACTCCTCCGGTGATTATTAAAAGAAACTTTATTGCAGTGTGCTCAAAAAAGCGATCCTCAAAATGTTTTAAGTGAGATGATTGGCCCTTGTATGGTGCCTGAAGGTGTTGAAAAAGTTTTGGAATTACTTTTTTTTTTTTTTTAACCTTGGTACTAAAAGAAAAAAAATTGCCTTATTCAGTAAAATCATTCTCATATGAGACAATAAAACACCCCACGTTGCAAAGAATAGTATTGAAGCTTTGCCAGCTAAACGCAATAAAAATTCATCATGTGGCCATCACCATCCCCTGACCTCAACCCTACTGAGAACCTGTTGAGTATTCTTAACTCATTCGCTGCCATGGACGTTTTATAGTCCTCAACTAGATTACAACCGTTTCCACTAATGACTATGTATGTTACATTTTTTTATTTTTTTATTTTTTAACAGGCGTAGGCTTATGAGATGATCTCCTCATCTTGCCTGTGAATTTCAAGTTCGTAGACCGCCATAACGGCTAACAGATCCCTGTAGATGGCACCACTTTTGATTTGGGATAAGCACAGCTTTGAGATGATAGGAAGATAAAGATTTGGTGGTGAATTTTGGGTTCATTATGAGAAAGAAATCAGACAAGGTTGGGTATCTCACACTTAAACAGAAAATGTAAATTTGATGGTATAAATTCACATCTGTTGCAGTTATTAAAACGTATGTGTCACGATAAGGCATAGACAATAATGGAATACATATACTGTACTGACATTATGTCTTCAGAATACCCTCCCAAAAAATCCAATTTTTACTGTAATCTGTTACAGTTTACAGGGGAAAATAGATCACAGGTGGTTACAAAATGTGGATTATTGACCTTGTGCTGCCACTTGCTGTCGACTGAAAATGACATCACAGTGACTAAGGGCTCAGTTTATCCAGAAAACAGGTGAGCTGTGATGATCGTTAGCTGATGCTGAGTAACTCTGATGTCTTTTTCAATCATCTCAACAGCTCCCTGTGATAAATAAAAACAGGTGGAGTTTGCTGCTTAATTGTTATTCCACAAACGCAATATTCATCAGAATACTGTCTTTAGACTAGTGGGGGCACATAAAACATATTATTGTCCAGAAAATTTGTGACTTGACTTTAAACGCACGTTTTACCCAAGATGCACAACATCCTGAAAAAAAACTACAATAATTTATAAACTTTGAGAAGTCAGTCAGGGAAGTTGATGAATTAATGAATTCAATGTCTGAAATAACCGTGAAAATGGACGTTTCTCTGCTCTGCACATACTCTTAAATTTCCAAACACTTTGTGTTCAGTTCATAATATGAGCATGTTACTAAAATGAATGAATGTTATCACTTTCAGCCTCGTTCCGTTTAAATTTGCTCAAGATGGCTGAGTTTCGCGTGACAGCAGCCAAACGTTGATCCTGTGTCGTGAGATCGTGAGATCAGGTGGTCCTTGTCCTTCCTTCGATTTCCTTCTGTTCTCTCTGGTTCTCATATCCTTTTGTTTGTATCCACATCAATATCAAAACACTTTTGCTTCACCTGAGCCACACAGTGTGGACCTCGGGTGATGTAACATTGACAGCATCAGGTTTTGTTTTCCATCTACACTCCAGCAGAAACATTTTGAAAAAAAAAAAATCATGTTTTCCTTGCCTTCACAATATCCTCAATTTCCAACTGGTGAAATTTCTTCTTTTAATTTGTGTCATGAATCTGACAGTGATTTTTGCGTACAAACTGAACTTGTGTGCAGAGTAAGAACATTTCTACATATTGATTAGTGAATGGCCCAACAAGAGCGAGCGTGAGCCTTCTTCTATTTACTTCCCCAAGCTGGAAATTCCTCACTCACTCTCACACAGGGCCATAGAGACTGAAGCCCCATGCTGTGACTTTGATTCTTCTGCCTTGTGCCAAATCAATCCTTCCTGCTCCAAAAAACAAAACAAACCCCCCCAAAAAACAATAATTAAAGTCATTACCAACTTAACATGCCTGTGCTGGGCTGCAATAACGTTCATACCACAAGCATTACAGCATTTCATAATCCTGTGTTGATATTAAGAGATAATTGCCGTCAAAATGAGTTGCTAATGTTTAGTGAGCGCTTTAAATCCCCCACGTGTGTGAATGGAGATTTTTCTTTACTCGAGAGCTAGGAAAATTTATTTTTTTTTACAAGCCATGATGGCCGCCACAAATGAATAATACAACAATACATGTGAATCATCTGCAAACTGGTCCATACGGTTCCTTCTGACTCGCAATCTAGGTCGGCTGTGATGTTCGGATTTCTTCCTCATTGGATTCAACCCAGAATGTGTGTAGCGTAGCTTCAATTGGCATCACCATGGTTACGGTAAGAGGTGACATGAAAAGCACTGGAGTGAAGAAGTCACCAGGCAACACGCATTGTACAATTGTGAAACAAAGGCTATTTATTACCATTGTAATATTGTTTCTTATACATACTGATATCTGGACCACATAAGTAGTATATTTACAAGGTATGTATTGTGCTAGGTGACACTGGCTAACATGCTTCAAAATCCCAGTCTTGAAAGAAAACGGCAACAAAAAGCATTACAAAGACAAACATCATCGAAACGTGTTTTCCCAAAAGCTGCAAAGAAAACATTTAGTCAATTAAACAACAATCACAGTAAGTAGAAACCTTCTTCAATTGTTTATAATGTCAGTGTTCAATAAATTTACACTAAATTTCTGCATTTGACCATTTTCTTTAAAGGGCGCACTCACTGTTGATGTTTCAATTTGAAATTTTCAACATATTAGACATGTGATCTAAAGAAGAGCAATTTACCTGCCAGTTTGGGGAGTGACTGAAAGCACAAAGTTCTGAAATCTGTTCTTTCCATTTTTAAATGGCCAAGGAAAAAACAAAAATGTGACTGGTCATTTATATATTTTTTAATCTAATACAAAAACAAAAACAAAAAAAAGAATAATATACAGATTGTTGTGAATCTAAGCGATGGAATGAGTTTGTTCTGCGGGTTGTTCGCCAATCGCAAGCTCAGCCAGAGTAGAAAGAGTCACAGTCATGCCACATTGTGCAGCTTTTGTTTGCAATTTATCCGCCAAAGGCAACAAGGGGAACCAAAGTCATCCCACTCCTCAAGTAGAGGAGAAAGCAGTGGGGAGAACAGGTATTAAAAAAGAAAAAGAAAAAACATAAGCAGTCTTGCTTGTGAGTGATCTGGCGAATGGAAACATATTGAGGTTTATCCAGCCTATTTCCTCCGGTGTATCATGAAAGCTTATGAAACCTGACACACGAGTCTGCGTGCTTCTGTAAGCCGTTTCGGGAGATTCCAACCGCTGTCGGTGGGATTACAAACATGCTCGCTAACGAAGCGCGCAGAGGAGCTACGGAAGCTGCAGCATCGACAAGTACACGCTTCCATCAATGGAGGCACTACAGTACTTACAAAAAAAAAAAAAAAAAAAAGAGAGAGATTTGACTTTCAGGTGAAAATTCAGGATGAAGCAACTTAATTTGACCTACTCTAAATTTCTGAATGTACAAGTCCAACTGTATAATGTTATTTATTTTTGGTGAATTTTGCCATTCAGCCTCTTGTTAGAGAACTTCAAATTGTGCGAAATTAGACACGTGCGTTCAAAGAAATGTGGCCCAGGTATAGATCACTTCAACAACAACGTCCTTTCATATTTCTGGAAATCTTACAAAACCAAAACAATGTGCTGTTAGTATCCCAGTTATGAAGCCTGACAGGATAACACAAAGCATACTCGTCTGAACAGTGAGCATGTTTGGAGTCAAATCCACTCAACACAGTACAAGTGGAGCTTATTGATTTACCACAAATTGCTTCAGAACAATTCTTAAACGTAGCTTTTGGGAAAGCAGTTATTTGAATCGCACATTAAATAGAAAGTATATACATTACATACAGTATAGATATTTCCAACATAAAGGAAATATAATTGATGCATTGATTTTTCTCTTCCATTTGTCATAAATAGACCCACCAGTCCACCAATTCAAATATATCTGTTGAAAGTTATTATGCATTTTTAAGGGACATTTTTGCACATTTCTTGATAATTATTTTCCCAGGCGAGCCTAATTATAGCATAACTATTTTTTTTTTGTTGACAATAATTTGAAATACTGTATTTTGAATCCTTTGCAAAATTTAATAAAATCTTCAATATTATATCAGCAGATAACTGTTGAGGACAAAAAGCATTTGCCAAACAATTTAGAACACAGTGTATAAAAGGCATCTATCCTTCACAGATTTTTTTTCCCATTTTTTTTGTTTTGTTTTGATCTAACTGATGCTGTTGAATGTTTACTATAACAAGAAGGAAGAACACATTTCACAATGCAACGTTGGATTATAAAAAGTGCATGCGCTGTACACTGGAAATCATTGACCATGCCAGATTCAGGCAAAAACATGCTTCACCCCCCCCCCCCCCCCCCCCCCCCCAAAAAAAGGAAAACAACAACTTCCGAGGTATAACGGTTTGCCTCAAAGCAGTACTGTACATTTTGGCGGTGGAAAAGTACAAACACCGAGTGTAATAATTATCTTGTTGGGGTACATTGGTCTACTGTTTCTTGAGTGACCCGACTCCTCCTGTACCCCTTCTTGGGCATCTAGTAAACAAAACCCAAAATAAAGTTGACAACAACTACTAACATTGTGTTGACATTGCACAACTGTTAAATATACATTATATGAAGGGAAGTGTTGAGATCTGTTCACATGACTGGGAATAATGATTGTCTTTTCAACAAAAAGATTGACCCCCAACTCCACACACTACAATATGAAAATGTATTTGTAGTATCAAGCGCATGCCAAACCACATTAAGGTCGTTTGTGCCAATCAGCCTGACGAAAATCCTTTCCGGAAAAGGCACAATGACAACATGGAGATTGAAGAAAATCATCATATGTACAGGCTGAATATCCAACGTCAGTAATATGCTCACCCATTTACATTCACTCCATATTATCTTATCAAGTTGTACTTCTTGTTAGCAAAATGGCCACAAGTCACAATCCAAGTATACTTTTCCAATAAACGGGTGCTTTAATGCACATGTGGTTTTTGAATCCAGAATTAGCTTCCGATTTGGCCATTAAAGCATGAGAGACATTCCATGCCAGTCAATTTCATTCACATACTGTTCACTTTCTAGGGATGATCCTGTACAGCTGTACTACAGTGCACTGACAGCTTCACCAGCATGGCACATACTTTCCAGGTAGGAGCCCTGTCAGCTGTGCGGAGAGACGGAACTCGAAGGTAAACACGCATGACAACACTTTTAGTCGACTTCAAATTATGCTCTAATCCCACTCCAGCGGCAATGGAGGCGTTTTTCGAAATAGTTTTTTTTTATTTTTAAATAGTGTTCTATTTCAGTGAGATTTATGCCATGTTCAAGAAAAGCTTGTGTTTTGTGTGTGTGTGGGGGTGTGTGGGTCTGTGTGTTTTAAACAGTATTTGGTTCAAAATAGAATACATTTCTAACGTAATTACAAGAAGTAATGGCATTGTCAAGTATCAATAGGCTACTTGGTATCGGCAAATACTCACATGTAAGTACTTGTAGCATCTAAAAGGATGGAATCAATCCATCACTACAGTATACTGTTCCATTTGTGTCTTGATGGCTTTTCATGGGTTTGCAAAAATCAAGTATACCTTGGATCTCAGGTACACTGGGCAAAGTAATGATTTAGACATAGGGTATTAATAGTTTAAATTACCATATTTTTCAGACTATAAGTCACATTTTGGGGGGAAATTGATTTTACAAAAACAGAGACCAAGAACAGTCGAGGTTGGACGGATCTTTCACTTCCAATTATGGAAACATTGTTACCTTTTCGTTTAAAACATTACACATTTGTCTTTTCCCCATGACTATTTCTTCTTCTTCTTCCATGTCTTCTACTTTCTTTTAGAGGTTGGCAAATACTTTTGGTGCATTTTTATCCCCTTCAGGCCACCAACAGTAATGCAACATAAGTATTTGCACCAGTCCCAGCTCTAATTGGAATATATAACAGTCACACCTGAGTATGTCGCAGGACCAGCCAAACTATGAAAATAAGTGTGAGTCCAAAAAAATATGGTATACATTTTTCCAGACAGAAATAGGGGTGGCAGGCGATTAAAATGTTTAATCGTAAGTAATTGCATGACTTCAATGGTTAGCTCATGATTAATCGTACATTTTTATAGCTGTTCTATATGTACAATCAAATGTACAATGTGTTTTTTTCTAAATTTTCACATTTGTTAAAATAAAAGTGGAAAAATGATTAACTGTATTTTAGTAATTTATACAGTAATTTCATAATAATTTATAAAATTGAGTTAAAATTAAGTAGATGTACCGTCAAAACGTGTGTGATATTGATTTGTGTGGAGGTCATTTTTCTGCCACTAGATGGCATAATTGCATTTCTAAGATGTTGGTGACAGCTCAGTGCATTTTTCTTTTCATATTAAGAGCCATCTAATCTTTAACATGAACTAACTTGTGAAATTCTGCACATTTTTAAAATTGTAAAGCACAACTTGACCCCAGTCCCCACAAATATATGCATTATTATTAAATCTATTACTGCTAAATTTTGACGTGAATGCGTCTGCTGCATTGCGACAGTACAGGCTTTCCAATTATGGGGCGGTCATTAATCGCGTGTTAAAAAATTAGTGGCATTAAAAGAACTTTTACTCAAAATGAACGAACTTATTTTGACACCCCTAAACAAAACAAAAACACCAACACAAAGTACTGGAGTATCTGCTGTTAAGTCAGGTAAACATAATTTTAAGTCATTAATCATAATCTCATAATATAGGACTGCTCTTATTTTGATGTGTTTTTTTAACCTTACGTTTCACATTTACTTAGATCACTAAGGAAACTTAAATAGTGACATTAATATTCATTTTCATGATTTATAGTCACTATAAATGTAATGCAATGGCTTAATACTATGCTAGTTATATTAAATGTACATTTAATCAATATGATGCTAAATATGTATTCTTTTGTTAAAAAATACAAAGTGTGCAAATAAATCAGATTGCAGCATGCTGCGCTTTCTCTCATTTAAGTTGTCTGTTATAGTCTGTGTCAATAATGGTGACGAGTGTATAGTACAATTGACACTAAGTGAAAGTTGCAGCTGCAAATTGCCGCTTGATCACTTGTCATACTCCATAAAGAGCCCAGTCACTGTTGTGTTTGCTTGTATATAGCTCATTTGTAAGGACTTGCGCTTTGCTGTATAACTAAAATGTCACACTTTAAGTCCTGCTGCATGTAACGCAAATTGTAACTTGTTGGGAACTCGGGGATACTGTCTGCATCCTTGAGCAAGGCATCAAACCCACCCCCCTGACTCATCTTGGGGGAACAGTCAACAATACTGTAGTAAGTCCCTTTTCACATTTCTTTGCTACAAATAAGGTATCCTTGTCCATCTATCTACTACGTGTGTTCCAGCGACATAAAGTGGCAGGCAGAAGAATTAAATGCTCATTCAGTGGATTGCAGAATTTGCTCTTCATACAATAGAATAATAGCTTGGATGAGATAATGATTCCGTTTTATATACTTGTGACATTTTAGTCTGGTGGTGTGACGTGAGAAGTTTTGAATGCAAGCTCCAGTATGTGCCTTGGTTGAATAAAGTGCGGTCTGCTTCTTATCTGTGCAGTGAGGAACAAAATTCTACTGCTGTGTTAATTGCGTTTCCCTTTTACGGATCTCAATCAATATACTAAGTTACAAAGGGAAAAAAACAGTGCAATGCTTATATCATAAATGGGGTTTGCTAGGAATTAGGGGTGTGAATTGCCTAGTACCTGACGATTCGATTCGTATCACGATTCACAGGTCACGATTCGATTCGATACCGATTAATCCCGATACGAATTTATAAGTCGATTGTTACGATTTTTTTTCATTCAAATTTAGAAAATACTAATCAGTAAGCTTGTAGAGTGTAAGATTTATATGGAAATGTATTATTTATTTATCTGAAATTTCAGTCTTATAGAGGTTGTAATCTGTTTCATGTTTGAACAGCATTAAAATAAAATATTAAGGCTTAATGTTCCGTTCATATAACATTCTTCCATGCTTAAGGTGTGAATCCTAACCCCGAAGTCAGACGTTTTGTTGAATAACAATTCTGAGCTCTTAAAAAAAAAAAAATAAAAATAAAAAAAAAAAAAAAATCGATTTTTTTTTTTATTGAATCGATTCGAGAATCGCGCGATGTAGTATCGCGATATATCGCCGAATCGATTTTTTTTTAACACCCCTACTAGGAATGGTTGATAAGGCTAAAGAAAACACTCACCCCTGCAATAATGTCAATCTGTCAAATGTAAATTAAAGTACACAATTTTTGATTGTTTGGCAAAACACCACACACTTGTTAAAGTCCCTATAAAGTGAAAATAAATGGCTTCTAAATTTGACACACCAGAGCAGAGAAGTGGAAGAGGCTTCAAAACCGTGAAAAATCCTGCTGTTCCTTATCCCATCAGGTCGTCATGGGCTTTCCCACAACGAGGCACTCTAAAGCAGCCACGCCAGCCACACGCTGCCAGTCAAGTCGGACTTCTTATTTCAAATTTCACTCCCTCCTCCGTGTGAGTTTCGAGTCACAGAGAAGCTAGCGGCTATCCAACCTGATTTAGGGCGAGAGGCTCCATGCATCTTGATCACAAAACATAATCGCAGATTATATTGTGAAATATAAAACGGGTCTTTCCTTGGCTTGAGGTTTCTTGACCGCACAGGTCGCAGTTTGTTGGACTTTTTCCGAACTGAGTAAAGTTAATCTTTGTAGTCCAAAATCAATTTTCACACCCACCATGTTGGCTTGAGTCGAATAAAGATATTTGAAAATGATTGTAAACAGAATGTGTTACTAATCTCTGATAATAATATAGAGTGAAATAGTGGGAACCTTTGAAACATCTTTGGTCAGCGAATGTGTTTATCGTCATCATCTCTCAGTTTGTCCTGTACATATCATCCATCCATCCACTGTACATGCCATCCATTCATACACCGTCTATCATTCATTCATTAATCCAACCTCTGACCTCAGCATATTCCTCCTCCCGCCCTCCAATCACTGGACATGTCCTTCCCTTCAGTATTTTACTCTCATTCATTAGTAATCAGTTCACCACTATCAATTATTGCCCTTCCTGCTCCCCCCACAGCACATTTGATAAATCATTTTTCGACTGGAAATTTTGTCCATCCTATGGGGGGAACTGGAGGACTTACGGGCTCAATTTTCCTTTATTTGCAACATAAATCATGTGCGTGTCTCTGCTGCAAATACCTTCATCCATCCCGACCCCCTCTTCTTTTCCCCTCCTCATCTTGTGCCAATGTTCTTGTATTGGCACAGCAGCAGGTTCTTAAAAGTCTTTTTGAAGGTGGCGTTGCAGAGGGCGTAACAAGCCGGGTTGATGGTGGAGTTGACGTAGCACAGCCAGTAGCCAATGGCCCACACGGTGTCAGGAACGCACGACTGGCAGAAGGTGGAGATCAGCACCATCACGTTATACGGGGTCCACGTTATGATGAAAGCCAGCAAGATGGCAAAGATGGTCTTGGTCACCTAACGGGAGAGAAAAAAAAATAATGAAATGAAATACGAGCGAAGAGCAAAGACGGCTTTCAATCATTTCTACTCCCCAGGCGACCCGTGGTGTTTTCATTTAATAGGCTGGAGGAAAGTAAGGAGAAGCCTCCAGAAAGTTTTGCAGTTCATTCCACTGAACACTATCAAAGACTGCTTGTTATTTTATTTATTTATTTTTTTACACATACCACATAAACTTTGAAAATATATTTCATAAGAGCTAAAGGAAAAAACATCTTTCAACCTTCAACTTTCCAGTATTTTTCTCCACAGCATTACAGCCCATCATACACACACAAAATAAACACAATAAGACAATTATTCATGATCATTTAGGCAGAGAACTTTTTTTGTGTGAAGTTGTATAACCACTAAGCACTTTTTTTCTGTATGACTGATTTGATGTCAAACATCCATTTTCTATATTGTCATTATGGTCATGGCTGAGTGCCTATCCCAGCGACCTTTGGGAAAGAGGCGGGCTACACACTGGACCGGTTACCAGCCAATCAGCAGCCCATTTAGAGTTCTGATATGTGCTGAGGTTGAATCCCAAAAACGCAGACACAAATAAGACTTTAACTATTTATTCACATCGAGAGGCGTGGAACAAACCTGACTAGATGAGAAACAATGAGAGTTGCACAGAGGAACAGAGGTAATAATCCGACAAAAACACACACTTCTCAGACAGGCTTCTATAGACAGTGAATCAATCTGATTGGTTGTGGCTAGACATGTGGGTAACAGGACTGACAAAGTATTATCTGATTGGCTGTTGACCAGATAAAGAGATTAAATATTCCTGACATCACATAGCTTCTGACATCAGATAGCGTCTTACTAGTTGAAACGTGATGCTGGCTACATCAGTTTGAAACAGACAATTGACCTCACGGTCATGACCCAAACATAACCCTTGCATGACCATAGTCATGACAGTAAACATAACCCTTGCATGACCCTAGTCATGACAGTAAGCATAAGCCTTGCATGACCATAGTCATGACAGTAAACATAACCCTTGCATGACCATAGTCATGACAGCAAACATAACTCTTGCATGACCCTAGCCATGACTCTAAGCATAACCCTTGCATGACCCTAGTCATGACTGTAAGCATAACCCTTGCATGACCATGGTCATGACAGTAAACATAACCCTTGCATGACCATAGTCATGACAGTAAACATAAGCCTTGCATGACCATAGCCATGACTCTAAGCATAACCCTTGCATTGAGTGCATTCACAGAATTTGCTAATTTTGCAGTTTATTTACATGCATTTTGACGACATGGCCAATTGGATGGAAGAAAGTGAAGACCAATGGAGAGCTATAGCTTGTCACGCATGCACAAAAAGTACTTCACTTTTATTGGCTTAATGCAGTTGACTTGGTGTGTTGAGACCTTAACATTAATCATTTTTCTTTTCTTTTTTTTTTCTTTTTCTTTTTTACATTTGGGAGGAAACCCAGACACCAACTGAAATTGACTCTTGCCCTGCCTTAAATGTTGATATTTGTATTTTGGTCTGTTTAACTGCTGCTTCTCCTCTCTCCTCCCCACCTCCCCACCTGCTCAGAAAGGGGGCCAGGTGCTGATGATCAAAGTGAGTCTGTTGCTGTAGAGATTCTGCTCCGACCTCCCAGGAAAAGATTGAGGTGGAAAACTAAGATTCTTCCCAGAAGGCATCTACCTGTGGCGCTTCATTCCATTACAAGTACTCTCGTGTTGTTTTAACATAGTTCAGCAAGATCCCTAAACTGTGAATCATTTTCAACCGTTTGGTTTTATTTTATTATTTTTATTTTCCTTGCCTGGGGCAGGGATGTTGATAATTGTGAACTGTGACATGTGAAGCCCTTTGAGTCTTTTGTGATAAAAGGCTGTACAAATAAACGTGACTTGACATAACTTAACCCCCAATCTCAGAGCTGTGAGGTGGATGTGCTAACCACACGTCTGCCTATTTTCAAACATGTAGTACAAAACCCGCCAAAGAAATCTACGCCATAAATCTCACATACTGAAACACCTTGTATGAGTTTTGACCTTCAACCTTCTCTCAGGTCGTTCCCACCTCCCTAGAAAACGTGTCAGGATGAGACTCCATATCGGAGGTGCTAAATTCTCGGTCTGTGGACTTGGATAAGGAAGAAAATGGATGGATGTTTCAAAGAAAAATATGTTTCGATTTTAATCATTACCTCATAATTTATTTTATTATTATTTTACATAGCAAGATGTCTCGGAGAAGGGCGTGAAAGATGATAACTGCCTGTTCGTGCGCACATATATGATCTCTCCTAATGAGAATTTGTCAGACAAGCCGTAAGCTTGTGATTAAACTGTCTCCTTGTGTGCACATTTTTATTACATTTTATATCTCATTATTCTTTTAAGTGCCTTGTCCTGATTCCTTTCTACAAAAAGGTTAAATTTTTCCCTTGACAATGGCCTGTGGCTAATGGTGAGCTCGCAATATTAGCATTATTACTTGTGTGCCAGTACCCTGAATACTAAAACCTGCAATCATTTTGTATTGTCTCCCTTTGGCTCAGTTCTGTTATGGAAGATGTCTGTAGCCAACGCTATTTCAAATGCTGTAAATCACTTAAGACCCCAAAAACATACTTTCTTTTCCCTGGCGGCCATCTGTCTTTTGCGCTTGACTTGGCTCCGAGCGATGCTTGCAAACTTCCTCGCGACCGTCCTGGGGCGGCTGATGGGGATGGAATGCCTCTCGGCTCCCTCCACGGGCGGAACGATCTCGATGGCTGTGATGCATTCATCCCCCGCCTGCTTGGTTACGATCTTTATCTTGGACCACCGTGAGGTGGCATTGATTTTGGACATGGAAGGATTTGTCAGGCTTGCTGGAACTGGGTTAGAATTAGTTGGAGCCTGGTAAAAATAGATACATAAAACAAGAAAAGTTTTGAAGAAAGTTTTTGGGAGTACATCTCTCTACCATTTTTTTTCTACATTTTGAGAGGGACATTTTTGTCCATTTTCTTTGCAAAATAGCTCAAATTCAGTCTGAATGGCTGGAGAGAGCCTGTGAACAGTTGGAGTGAGTAATCGTCTGCAAATATTGGACAATGAACACAAAACTGGTTTTGGAATTGGTAAAGGGTTGGTCTCCACAAACCTCAGCCCAAATGAACATATATATATTTTTTTGCTTTTTTCTTTTCAGGCATGTTGCTATTACAACAGTCTCCAAAATAATATTTACTACACTGCAACATCTGAAAAGAAAAAGGGCTGACAGGCTGAAGCCATGGTTTGTTCACTGTGCTTAAAAGCTGGGCTCATAATACAAAACCCGCAAATTTTTTATCAACATTACCAAAAGAACAGTGGTCTAAATCCTATTGAAGAGGATTTGACTCGAGGCTCGAGCTAACATTGGAATTGTGACCTTATTAAGTGAGAGGCAGACGTGTACCCCATTTTGCTGCCACCATGGCAACCATTACAATCCAATTTAGTGTTAAGATCAATATTTTGTGTTAAAATGTAAAATCATTACCATCATTACTCATACACTACAAGCAGAGGTGTCAGTTGTTTTTGTTGCGAGCCACATCATAAATATATTTTCTCTCAGAGGGCCATTATAATTGAACACATAAACTGTAAATGTATGATTGCTGGTAACAAAAAAAAAATGCTAACAATATCTTAGTGTTACTAAGAAAGAAGATCATTTGTAACTGTAGTATTTTAGCAATAAACATGAACTCGAGGCACATTATTTGCCTTCGCAGGCCACATGAAATGATATGGTGGCCAAATTTAGCCCCCTGGCCTTGGGTTTGACACCTGAGCACTACAGTGAGTGTATTATGTATAGTACATCCCGTAAATGGCATGATAAGCATAACAGATTGCAATTGCCAGATTCAGAATTTTCTGGATTAGTTGTATAGCACAATTTCTTTATTTTGCCTAGCTTTTGGGCACAGAAAAACAGTAAGAATTTGATTTGATTTTATTTTTTATTTTATTTTTTAAAAAGGAGAAAAAAGCAAAAAGAAAAATGTAAACGCTTACCTCGGGTATTACATCATTGCTGGCCTTTGGTTCTGTTGGGGGAATAAAAGCTGTGGACGAATCATTGGAGCTCTCCTTTTCCTCCTAGATGAGATCGAAAGACAGATAGCTAGTCAGCCAGACAGATTTCCACTGCACAAGCCGAGTAATACGTGCGTGACGGAAAGTCGACGCTAACAATTGAAGCACTTTGCTGACCGACCGAGAGACATGACTTGACCACTCACACACTAAGCTGTTCTAAGTAACAGCTTGTAGGTGTTAAACACATTCAATAAAAGCAAGAGGAGCAAGAAGTAGAGGAAGTTTTTGGACCAAAAATGCTACTGTGGGGGAGTATTGTCACAGAAAACATTTTGACTTGACCTGATACAGGGCGGCAACACGTGATCTCTGCCCTGACAGGGACAGGACAACTCAACCCATTACTAGTTTTCACCAAACAAAATGACAAGAAACAGCCAACAGAAAAGAAAATCGTGGTCTTAAAGGGCTCCCCTGATCAACAGTCAAAACACGTTTATGTGTAAGCATCAAATAATGACAGCATAAAAATAGATTGTCTGTCCACTAGTACACAAAGTGCCTGGCCCATGTGAATATTTGCATCCAGTTTGTTGCTGGGTGTTTTTATCTTCTGTACACATTCGCGCAACAGTCAGAGAAAATACCGGAATTCAACAATGAAAGCTTGTCCACAAGCACAGCCAGCCAGCACTCAACTCAAAAACATTGTGGACCTTTTTACACAATCATGTGCCACAAGAACAGATAACATGCACACAATATGGCTTTTCGGGGGGGTGATTGTTTTTTAGGGAGGGATTGATCATAACTTTTGAAATATTGAAGAGTTGATTGATGTGAGCAGTCAACAACAATGGGCAAATTATGTGACTCGCTGTATTTATGTGAATTAGCCTGCAAACCTAATGAATGGAATAAAGTGTACCGAAGTGTATTATTCTGTTACAAAATCTAGCGACATTCATTTAAAAACAATTTACAGCTAAAGTCAGATTGAAAGTTCTATTTGTAACGCCTGATGAATACGGAAATTCGATTATTAGCAAATAGCGTGAATTGCGCTCAACTTTCTGCTCCTTGACAGGATCTCATTTATGAAAACAAATGAGTTCAATAATCTTCAAGTAAGCATTCTTTTAAAATATATTTTCCTCTTCTTTTGCTTCTCACTGTGGCTTGCTGCTGTTACATATTGCAGGGGTGAATATATTCCAGTGACATGCAAGGGCAATGCCCCACCCCCAAATCCTGAAGATTTGAAATAGCTTTGTCAGCTACAGAAAAATGTTGTGGCAAGCTACATGTTTTACCCTGAAGCAACTTGAGTTTGTGGTATCCGTTAAATTCCGTAAAGTTAATTTTACAAAAGACTACATTTAGTCCCAGACAGTCTGAACAGAATAAACTTTACACTTAGATGAGAGTAAAATATTAAAAATAAATAAATGAATACAACTGCCGACAGCAGGATGGAGTCAGAATCCAATCTGTCACTTCTTCAGTGTTGTCCAATGAAAAGATATAAGATGATATTTACAAAAATTCAAGTGGCGTACTCACTTCTGGACAAATGGACAAACCTGTGTTGTGAGCGCGGGACTGGGTTGGGCCGGTGGCTGTGGTCCATCTGCTTTGGCTGCAGCCACCCTGCCGTTCTTCACAGCCTCATCAACAGTGGTTGTCGAGTCCACACTGAGCTTGGGGCTCATGCGGGGACTGTTCTTTGGACTGGTTTCATTGTTGTTGTTCTGCTTCAGCATGTGGCTCTTCGTCATGCTGGGTGCTCTGGAAAATATGCAGTATGATGAATAAATACAGACAAATATTCCTAGCTATATTTTTCATTAAATTTGAATTTTACTTTGAGCCTTTCTTCTCCTTCTTGTCGGGTTTATGTTTGGAAACCCTGCTCCTGGATGCCAGTGAGATGTGAATGTACAGCACGGTCATAATGATGACTGGGAGATAGAATGCTGCTATCGCTGTGCCAAACGTCACCGCAGGGTTCGACAGGAACTGTACAAAAAGACAAGACATTTTTTTTTTATCTTGTGGAGATGCAATAAACTTTTTCCCCCTCGAAAAGGGTTATAGTCAAGAGCCATCACAGCTCAATGGACTGATCCAGAACAGACATTTATTACTAAATACAGCATACGAGACATCTAAAGAGAACATCCTCTCTTTGCTTTGGAGGAATAATAATACAGGCACATTACTAAGAAAAAAAAGGTTACATTTCTGTCAGCACAGTCGCCGTGTCACAAATCCACAATTAAAGCTACATTTTTTGTTATTTAATGTCAAAATTGTTACCTGGCTGAAATCAACAGTCTGAAGCCACTTTCCTTGCCTCGCTGGTAAATTGGCACATTGGAGGCGTAACAGCACCTGGATGTATTTGATTGTCTTTCAGGCAGAACTTGAAGCGAGACACTTATGTTCCTGAAGTGCTCGTTCTGATTCGGGTTGCTCAATTATAGTGATGATTTCAGTTTGACGGCAACGACTGCTTTTAATACATGCATGGACAGTGAGTCTCGGTGTTACACTTCACACTTTGTTTGTGGCTCGTAACGTTCCGCCTCTGGTCGGTCGGTAGATACTTTATTGATCTGATGAGGAATTCTGTCATGCCTCTGATACTTTTCCAGAGCCTGCACATTTTTAGGTCGACTTCAACACTCCTTATCTCATATTTGGTCACTTAAAGTCACATTGAACTGTTCACACTGTTGTTGTCAAAATATTTATTTTTACATAGTAGTGTGTATTAGGGATGTCACGATAAGGGCAATTTCGTGATATGATGATATTAAAACTGGCACAATATCGTGGTCGTCATGTTCACAATATGTAAAAGGAACACATTTGTTAAAAAAGTTGTTGATTTCCATTTGTGCAGTTCTAGTACCCTCTGGTGGCTAGTTTATTAGTGCAATTTAATTTTCATGAGGGATGTTTTGGCCTTCTATGTTTAAAATCTATGCTAATTGTCAGATGAAGGGGAACCTAATTTGCTTGTAAAGTGATCAATGTGTGCTTGCATTACCAAGTGCCTCAATATTGGACAACGACAATATAGAGATTGTAGGTGGTTTATATGCATTGCTGTTATGGCCAAAAGCACAATATTGTGCTTTTTTTTAGTATGAGCTCTCTTTTTTACAATATTGTGATCTTTCTTAAATATTGTCATGGCCCTCACAATATCGTGATAATTATGGTATTGTGACCTTCATATCATGATCATATCGTATCGTGAAGTTTTGATATCGTTACATCCCTAGTGTGTATTAGGCATGGGCCGGTTACTGTCATCTCCCCTTATTGAAAAAGTCGACTCTTGAATATTTTTTTTGCTACTGGTACAACACCATGGTTGAGGTAGGATATAAAAATCATGCTTAGAAAGTGTAGCTGACAGAAGAGTCACTACATCCAATACAATACCACATTTACACAAGTACAAGTACAAGAGCCACCACTCACTGACAAATTCAAGGTAACATCAATATTCCTTTTTGTATATCTGTATGTGGAGTGAAAAGGTTGAGTATTGATTTACAACAATGTCCAAATATTGATATTGACAAAAAAATATATATCTGTGTATTGTAAAAGTATGAGAATATATGTACGTTTTACTATTGAATGTGTTCATTATTAATAATTATAATAACCCTTGTTATTAATAATCAAGCTGTATATTAGCAGTTTTTTTTCTCATATATATATATATATATACATACTACTTATTGTGTAATGGACGTTAAAGGGGTAGGACTTGATAAGTTTATACTTCTTCCTACTCCTTTTCGAACATCTATAAATGTGTAGCTAATGACTGGGTAAATTATTGCAAAATTGTGATTTTTGTTGCTTTAATGTTGTATGTGTTGCTTTATCTGTCTTGTATTTTTCCTTTTTTCTATATGTACTCTTATAATTATTTTGTTTTTATACATGTTTGAAATAAAAAAATAAAATAAAAAGAAATATTACAATGATGACTCGAAGTGATAACTAGCAAAGTGGCATGGCTAACATCAAATTTATTTCCCCGTGATGTTACTTCGCAAAGCTGAGAAAAGCAAAGTAGATACTTACAAGTACTTCTACAATTCTACCAGAAGTACATTTGGATCATCCATCCATCCATCCATCCATCCATCCATCCATCCATCCATCCATCCATCCATCCATCCATCCATCCATCCATCCATCCATTTTCTGAACCGCCTACTCCTCACAAGGTTGCGGGGGTTTGGATTATTTAAATTCAGTTATTCGCTTTCCTTCTACATTTATTTACATACCTTACACAGATTTTCAACACTTGCTATTAAAGCAACTATTTCAAAATAATACATTTTAGAACTGTGATTGCAATACATTGATATCTTAAACACACAATATTTTTGCTTCCAGTTCTCATACTATTAATTCTGATTCCAGCTCAGATCTAATGTGTATACTTACACAGTACTGGAAACAAGAGCCTCAACAGTCGATATCTTAGCTGCTTGACTCGTTATGTACACTATCTGTATATTATCTGAATATTATGACTTCATTCTCTAAAAGTTAGACATATTTTCTTGTAATAGGCTAATGCATTCCTGATATTTTCCTGTCATTTATTCTCATGAAAACCAATTCCTAATACCATTATATTCTCAAATATGTATGACCTTTTCTTGTATAATTGTAATTTATTCAAAGAAAATCTTTTCATAATCTTTTTGTAATAATTAGATGTTTTCTAGGACAATTTAGGACTCTGACCTTGATTTGTGCAGGTGTGCGGATTGGATCTGTGTGTGCAAAATATTTTGCCAGGAAGCCCTCCCAAAAATATCGTTTACAGCCTCCCGGGGACTTTGCCATCTGCAATTTGCATTCACGCTTGTTTGGAGTTGTGATGTACAGATTCAATTAGAGGAGATTTCATGTCCTCCAAACTTCTTTAGCGTACCTGAATGTAACACTCTCCAGGTGGTACTGTCCTCTGCCCAACGATGAATTGCCAGAACAAGATGGCAGGGGCCCAAAGGATGAAGGATAAGATCCAGGCAGCCGCAATCATCAAGCCCGCCATCTTAGTCGTCCTTCTCGCGGGGTATGTGAGGGGCTTGGTCACGCAAAAGTAGCGATCAAAGCTGATAATCAACAGGTTCATCACCGATGCGTTGGACACTACGTAATCTAAAGCAAGCCACAGGTCACAGACCACGGGCCCGAGGGGCCAGTATCCAACGATGATGTAAACGGTGTATAAATTCATGCTGAACACACCAATGATCAAGTCAGCACATGCCAGCGAGAACAAGAAATAGTTGTTGACAGTTTGCAAGTGGCGGTTGACTTTGATGGACAGCATGACTAAAATGTTCCCCGTGACGGTCACGAGGCTCAGCGAGCCAGTGACCAGGGCGATGAAAAACATCTCGACCGCCTTGTATGGACTTGCCGCTCCAGCGTCGTCGTCCTCTGGCGAGCACAACGTCGAATCATTTGTGGACACGTTGCACGTTGCGTTGGCGAAAGGGTCGCTGGACTTGTTGAATGAGGATCCTGTAGGACAGCAGCAAGAGAGAACGAAATGTCATCAGTACTAAGTATTTTTTTTTAAGAAAAAAATATAAATCAGTAGACAGTGGCTGTGATTGTTGTCATTGATGAAAACTTGAAGAATCTCACAATAACAGTCAAGCCCAGCCTATTCACCAATGCACCTTTTTTTGTGGAATATACACTCAGTTATTACTTGAAAAACTCTTTGTGCTCTTTTGTAACACTCTAAGATGCCAGAAAATGGCACCAAATCCCTAACGAATTGGAAAGTAGTAATCGGTGTCACTGTTTTTTTGTTGTTGTTTTTTTTATTTCTAGAGACTTTCCTCTTTTAGTTAGATGGGTCACTCCTAACCAACCTTTAAGAAAATGAAATGATATATTCCTTAACCGTAATCCTTATGGAAAGCAATACTGAAAGAACAGGCCATCATTGTTGATGATTGAAGCAATATTTAAAAATCGAAAGTTACGTGTTTTTCCCCAAAATGTATTATTTTTTTGTTTCTTTTTGTTTTCTTTGGGGAAACAACTCCCCCTTTCCATTGGAAATTATTTTTGAAGATTAAGATTTATTTATTTATTTGTTTATTTATTTATTTTAATTTTTAGTTACACATTTTCCTCCCCCATGCATTTCCAATTATACACATTTTTTCGTTATTCATTGGTTGGCCAGTCCCTTACTGCCAAGATTAGTAGAGTTCCACTGTAGAGTTGGAAGTTGTAATTTCACCATTCACCACTAGATGGCAGACTTGGCTTTGTTGTGCTTGCAAAGGGCCTTATACTGCCTTTTCTACAGCGAGACAGCCATATTAATTCTGTTGTTGATTTGGAATGTTATGCAGATTTGTATTAATATTACCTCAATAATATTAATATTCTGAGCGATCTGATTTTTGTGGAAAGAAATGTACAAAAAAATCGGGTAATGGGGTTATTTTTAGATTATTCAAACCCTTTGTTGGGCTGGATTTTACACATGCACTGAGAAATGTATTATGAAAAATGACATACATTTGGAGCACGTATTTTGAAGGCAGGCTTTCCATTTTTAAAATGGCATTTTTTTTCCCATACATCTGGTTAGGAAGTGCATGGTCCTATGTGCCCCACCAGTACACCAGCACTGATGAACAATTAAAGAAAAGCTGCTAATATGTGCAGTGGGTCACCAGAAGTTTAAAGCTTTACAAGCTCAACTGGCTCAAATGGTTTTGCAGCATCCCTTTATTTGCGACGGCTAATGTTATTGTTTATACAACTAAGAACAATAATTACAAGGAAAGCTTAAATAAACTAGTGCACGGCTGAGATTAAAACCACTCTGAACAATAAATGTATTCACTTGGCGCTTTGAAGTACAGCAAGCAGCGATACACAGCGTACCCTTTTCCCTTTTTTTTTTTTTTTTTTTGTGGAACATGCTGAGTCAAGTTATTCCAAGCAATTTAACAATGAGACTGGTTTCCCGTGATAACATTCAGTGAATGCTTTAAAAGTGCCATACAAAGTCAGCAGGAGATGGCGAGCAGAGCGTAATGCGCGTGCGGGGAAGGGGATTTTATAAACATCGACTCATCTTTTTTTCATTATATTTGTTAATATTCTAGAGAATTATTCAGTCGCACACACAGACATCATGTACTGATTTTCAGTTGTTGTTGCTAATGTTTGTCCAACATTCGCTTGCGGAAATAATTGCTGTAATTATATCTGTTATTTTTTTCCTGAGATGTGCATTTCACGCATTTAACAAATGTGTCGACACCTCACAATAGATGAGGTGCAAAAGAGTTTCAGAAACAAATAAAATTTAAACACAATAGCATTAGTGTGAATGCTTTTCTCAGCAATTCCTCCAGTATGCACAAGAAGAAAGAAACCCATGCATGCATTATCTTTACTGTGCAAAGTCAATGAGAACAAAAAAAAAATGTCTGCACTCTGTGGAAGTCAAACTGACAAGTTCTGTATGCAAATGATGCAGTCAGCAAATTACCGAATGCGACAATTACGGCTCAGCAAAGTTCAACACTGTACTGCAGCACAAGTCGCTCTGAAGTGTTTCCCCCCCATTTGTTTGTTCTTTGCCTAACGAAAAGAAGAACAGACTGTGTACTCGTTTGGGACAGTTGTTTGTTTTTTTTCCTCCTGAGTGCTATTGTTGTCAATCACCTCCTTTCATTAGTATTACCAATGCGTCAACAGCATCTCTAAGCATTCACAACCAATTTCGGAGCGAATTTAAATACAATAGAACTTGTAGTTGGATTTAATTCTGCTAGAAATGAGTGAAGCAACTGAGCAGTTTCTTGAGAATCAGTCCATAAATATATGGGCAAGCATTCTCCTGTCAGGTATACCGGTAGGTTTTAAAATAACACTTTCTGCTCTGGTTCTGTGTGTATGGTTACAAATGAGAGGGGTTGGAGAAAGAAGTATGTTGAAATGCCATCAGAGCTTTTTTCCTCTCCTTTATTTCTGTCATGACATTCGCATGATCACGCCTGACAATGAGGCACGCTTTGCACAGCAGTGCAAAGCTGTCAAATCAAACTTTCTCCCAATTCCCCTCCTGATGCTTTTGCCTTTCTCACAGTGTTGTGCTCGCACATAGCTGACAATATGAGGCACTCAAAAGTGGCCGCACGCTTATATGCATAACGGTAGGAATGGTTAGATAGCTTGGTGCAGATCATACTTCAGCGCTGCTGATGTCAATGTGGTCAAGTGGGGTGGGGGTGACTAATGCTTGCACCCAAGTGAGTCACAGGGATGTCATTTAGCCACGCCCCAAAAAAAAGAACAAAAAATCCAGAAAACTAAAATGATCCATCCATCCATCCATTTTCTTGACCGCTTATTCCTCACAAGGTAGGTGCTGGAGCCTATCTCAGCTGGCTTTGGGTAGTAGGTCTGCACGTCAGTGTTACATTATCTGTCGTTGTCCAGCAATTATCGACACATATGGTTGATATATTTTGAGACAAATGTCTGAATTTGCTTTGAAAATGTGTTTTTGCATGTAAACAGCATTTGTGTGACAGCTGTCAGCAAATAAAAATTGTCAGTCCAAGACTGAATCTTTAATGTTGGTTTCAAACAAGCTCAGCAAAGGAAGTCATACATCAGAATGATGAATTATTTTCATACTAAAATATGGTTGTTAAATATGTGCAGTATATGCATGCAGCACACATGTAACACACATCGATATGAGGCTGTGATCAAACATGTATGTCAGAGACTGGATCTGTAGTGCTTGAATCATAGATGTGGAAGTTTTATAACAACCTTCAGAGACTTTCCCTTGGGTGTTATTTTTTGATTTCAGTGCACAGCTATGCAACCTCGTGTGGATACACTGACAAACATGACAACATAATTGCCATTCGCCATAAACATTCTATTGTTGCATTGCATAATAGTCTCAAGAATTAGAGATGATGCGTTCCCTGAAAAAATAGGAATTAAGATCTTTAGGCTAACAGAAGTGAAGTCAGCCCTGAGTGTAAATGCTTTTAAATCCAGGTTGAAAACTTTGCTTTTTTTCTCATACCTTTGACTAACTACTTTTAAACAGTTTTAATTAATCATGTTTTTCCCTTTTATTATTATTATTATTATTATTATTATTATTATTATTATTATTATTATTTTATTATTATTATTATTATTATTATTATTATTATTATTAATTATTATTATTATTATTATTATTATTATTATTATTATTATTATTATTATTATTATTATTATTATTATTATTTTAAACTTCCTTACGCTAAAAGTTTTTAAAGTTTGCTGTATGTTTTAACATTATCAGTGTATGTTCTTTTCTAAGCTACTTTTGTTTTCTCTTCTTTGCTCTGAATGTTGTTAACTACTGTGTTTGTTGATGCTTATTGTTCTTTGCATTGAGTTGTCTTGTGTATGAAATGTGCTATGCAAATAAACTTGCCTTGCCGTGTCTTGCCTTCATCATGTCCAATGAGTCTTTTTTTTTTTTTTTTTTTTTTTTTCAGTTTTGTGATTGAGTTCTAATTATTGAGAAATGGTCAGTGGTGAGATGTTCAAACCTTGGTGTTGCCACAGAATGATAATCTCTGCATTGACTCAATTTTTGTAACAGTTTAACTCTTCTAGTTCAGTAAATGGATGAGATGGTTCAGTTCAGTTTATTCAATAAGGAGGCAGCAAAACCTAAAGCAGCTGTCCAAAGTGAAGCACATTTTTACTTTGTCAAATACCTCCTGAAATTCACATTTTTGGACACAGGCCACTTTTCCCCAAAATTACCAGGAACTTTTAGTTGGGTACAGTCGTTCCTGGAGCAAAATGTTCCTGTGGCCTTTTGTTATTGTGTGTTTGCATAACAGCCAAGGTTTATGTAAATGAGATGATGTCGCAATATATGTAACCACACTACACGCGCAATGTAGGTGGCAGAATTTTTTTTTAAAAAGAGCAAAATTATCCAATAACAATGACGTCATAAAGGCAACAAGTGGTATTAACCGTGCTGCCAATTGGTTAAACAAGTGAAAAATGTTTTTTAGATTATTGTTTACTTGCCTTCTGTAAATTACTACAACCACAGCAACATTTTAATTTAACATCCCAAAAGAGCGAGTGTTTCTTCAATGTTTATACAGTTTATTTACCCTCCATCCAGCACCCTCAGAGAAAGATTATGTCCTGCTTGTCACTCTGCAATGCATCATTGGACCAGTGAAAAGAGCTGCCTGCTGCAGCTGGAGATTAGCTTGACTGAACAACTGAGACGGGGACATACAGTCAATGAGAAGCCCAAGCATTGAGCAAAGAATTATTTGTCAGTTGGCTTGCGATAAAGGAAAGGAAATCTCTGTATCTGTTGTTGCCATGTTGTGGGATTCATTTCTATGAAAATCACAATATGTGCAATTCATAAGTAAATCTCAAGTGTGAACCTTTACAATTTCCCAATGTCCAAAGTTACTGTGGCAAAAAGGCTACCAAGTTAATGCCAGTCTGCAAACTGTCAGGATGGGGGGTGCATAGACGTGGTGGGTGGACCCAGAGACCAGACCGTGGGCGCCACTTGCCAGAACGTGAGGGAAGACTTTTTGGACATGGGGAGACTTGGCTGGAACGTGGAGCGAGACACACTTGGCTTGTGTCATGCTTTGCCGGGGTGAGTGGATGAGGGTGTACCCAAGGGCAAGTGGACACAGACAGAAAACAGGATTTAAGAACCAAAGGGGAAACTTTATTGAAACGAGTAAGGATAGGTGAGGGGACGAGGACATAATCTGGCGTGACTGGACTGGACAAGACGACGAAGAAAGAGATGGCCTGACTGGACAAGGTGAGAGGACAAAGAGAAGACACACTTGGCTTGACGTGGACAGACTTGGCAGGACGTGGACAAATTTGGCAGGACGAGAGAGACACTTGGCTTGGAGGTGAGAGAGAGACACTTTGGCTTGGACAAGAGACACATTTGGCTAGACGAGAGACACACTTGGCTTGGACGTGGAGCGCGATACACTTGGATTGGATGTGAAAACTATGACTATGACGACATGGGAAAACCAGACTTTGACGAAAAGAACAGTAACAACGACATGACAGGACAATACAGAACTTAACGGGGCAAAACAGACCGGACCAAGAAGCAACCTATAACTGGGACAATGCTCCCACACGGAGGGATCACACAACACAGACTAAATACACCACACTAACAAGACACGAACAAGACACACCTGGAGAACACAATAGGTAGAGGCCACTAATGGGTAACACATACAGTGGAACCTCTACTTACGAACGTCTCTTCATACGAAATTTTCGAGTTACGAAACGCCTTAACGGGAAAATATTGCCTCTTGTTACGAAAGAAATTTCTAGATACGAAGGTAAAAATGCATTACCGAACGCAAAATACTTTCGGCTATGGCTATTTCCTACCATAGGTACCTACGAGCGTAAATACTAGATCGGTGTTTGTGCATCGTTCTGGCATCCCATTGGCTAAGAGGAACCTTCTACCATAGGTATGAGCGTATACTAGATCGGTGTCTATACAGCGTCCTCATCATTCATCCCGCGGCCCATGAAGTGTTTCCGATAGTTTTTCGTAAATGTATGAACTAACGGCCAACGAATTTGTGCAAAAATTCAAACAATTGGTGATTGATGAAGGCACAGTAAGTTTTTAATTACGACGAGACGGGCCTTTTTTTTTTTTTTTTTTTTTGAAAAAAGATGCCTCGCCTTCCCGGAAGTTTCCATGACGTTTCAGAATTCACCAGTCGGGTGTTTGCTCACTAAGATGATGTTTGCATTGGACATTAACGAAGCATTGTTTAAAAAAAAAAAAAAAAAAAAAAAAAAAACATCCTTGGATCAGTTCTTTGCAAAACACCAGGCAGAAAAAAACACTTCTGAGAGAGAACATGAACCAAAGAGGGCAAAAAACGATGAGGACAGCAGTTAAAAAGGTAAATGACCATCATTTTTATTCTTTACTCTATTCTTTGTTTTTTACATTACGCAGAACTCTCATTTATTGTGCAATAATCTAATTATAACATGTATTTGTTACATGTTTTGATGCATTTTTATGCTTTATAAAACATTTATTATTATTAAAACATTATGTCTGCGATTGGCTGGCAACCAGTCCAGGGTGTCCCCCGCCTACTGCCCAGAGCCAGCTGAGATAGGCGCCAGCACCCCCCGCGACCCTTGTGAGGAATAAGCGGTCAAGAAAATGGATGGATGGATGGAAAACATTTATGTCTGAATTTTGGGAGGCTCGGAACGGATTAGGGCATTTACATGGAAAATGCGTCTCTACTTACAAAATTTTCTACTTAAGAACTTTCTTCCGGAACCAATTAATTTCGTAAGTAGAGGTACCACTGTACTGGGAGGGAAGACACACACAGGTGGACAAGGTTAACGATAACGAGACTAGGGGAGACAAACCAGACAAAAGATGACATGAACACCCCAAAACTAAACAAAACCCCAACACCACCGAACCAAAACATGACACAAATGGCCTTATTTGCGTTACGCAGCTGTCCTAACATTCCCAATCACATTTTTTAATGGCCTCATCCCAGTTTACGTATTGTCTCTTACATTCACCTCCTCTCAATTAACGCATAACCAACATGAAGATGTTCATTTCTTCAAGTTGTGATCATTGCATGTAGCCATGCACTTTCCTGATTTTGTCAAAAACATAATCCTGAGAAATACTGATTTATTCAACTGAATTAAATCATCTTTGGATCTTCACTTATTATATTTATAGCACTGATGGTTATCAGGTTTGCTCGCACGACAAGAAACAATAAAACTCTGCTTTCAAAAAGTAATCAAATGGTAGACTGTCTTGAAGACAGAATCAAATTGTAAACAGTCAAAACTTATCAAGTCATGTAGCTCAAGTCAAAGTCAAGCCAATTCTGAAGTAGGTTTAGCCCAGCAAGTCTCATCAAGTTGGAACATTGGCAGCTTCAGCCCAACTCAAGTCAAATTATATGACTCGAGCCCCCAATCTCTGGTAATGAGAACAAAAATGTATTTGGAATAACTATTTTTTTGTATGTTTTATTTTTATTTGTTTATTTTTCCTTTCACACAACTATGATGTACGTAGATAGCGCAGATGCGAATGAGCGTAAAAACTGACATAACCTGAATTTCACAACAAAACCTATGTGCCTTTTCGGGCATCCCATCAAGATCATTTCCCTTGACATGCACCGGAGTAACCGACTCTTTGGTTACACAAAGTCATCTAAACTTTACGCCTGCTTGAACAACATTTAACTTTCTTCCCAGCAGACCTTGACAAAATGTTTGGGGTCTTCCAGGTTGAGCCGACTTGCTCCCCCGCAATCGAAGCCATCACACAAGCAAATTGTGATGTATTGACAGCACCATGGCGACATGGCGCTGCAAGTCTCATGACACATCCAGAAAGTCGATCGTCAGACTGCAGCCTAGGGTGTCCTATTTCCCAGGTCACATATTGACGTCTTTATGCTGAAAATGTTTGGGTATGTGACTAGCAGAGAAACTTTCCATTTTATAGTGGCCTCACACATTTGTGCAATAATCCTGCTGTCAAATCAGCATCTTGACAATGTCCCACCTGTGAAGTGGATGGATTATCCTGGCAAAGGAGAAGTGCTCACTAACACAGATTTAGACATATTGGTGGTGCTCATTTGAGAGAAACAGACTGTCTGTGCTCATAGACAAAGTCTTAGATCTTCGAGTTCAGCTCAGGAAAAATTGGAGCAAAGCCAAAAGTGGTGCGTTTATATTTCTGTTCAGTATATTACGAGAAAAAAGTTCCCAACCGTTTGCTCTACACTTGAACAAGTGCAGTCTTAGACTCTCTATGAATTATACAAAAGCAGACATAAGGTTTCTTACTGCTGATTTCATCACTAAAGCCTCTCATGTCTCGAATGTAAGAGAGCAGCACAGCGGAAGGAACACTAACGCGTGTTTGCGGTAAACAAACAACTGAATGTCGGAAGATATTTTACAAAATGGAAAATGGGCCACAAAGTCAGTTTATTGTCAAAGATGCTCCTTGGGCGAAAGGGGATTCACTGGTACCAATAGCTTCATTACAATGGGCCTACAATGGATGACGACACCAGAAAGCTGCAATGACAGGATTGAGTTTTACCACTGTACATACATAATTGAGCTCGTTTACGGCAAGGTTTCCTTATCTTTGATTTCTCTCCGCATTGCAGTTGCGCTCATTCTTTCAGTGGCCTCTGTTGAGGGGAACTTTTGAAAGACAAAGCTGATTAAGAAATACCTCCTCTCATCAATGGCACAAGAGCGTTCAAGTGGCTTGACGATCATAAGCATTAATTATGACATTGAACAGCATTTGTCATACAATCACCTAATTGATGACTGCATCGAAAAAATGCTCCTCTGGAAAAGGCACACTTCAATTCAGACGTATTTATTTTTTCAGTTTTGCACTTATCTTTATTTAATATTTATTTAAATCAGGTTGAGTTTTTTTTTTTTTTTAATGATCATTATTGCGTTACATTAAGTGTTTCATGTTGTCAAATGTCATGTTGTCGTATGGTCTTTTTGCATCTATTTGGGATGGGAGAGGGGGTGAGGCAAAAAAAAAAAAAAGAATTTCTTATAAGTGGGCAGTAAGATTACAGTATATTGTATTTAGGTGTACACTATACATGGTATGTTCAATTGGCTCAATTGGTTTTATTGGATTGTGACTGTAAGGGGGTCCATGGTAAAAATATCTCCCTTGTAAGGGTTCCCTGCACCCAAAAAGTTAAAACAACCAAGCGTTTTCTTTTTATAATCAGAATTTCAATTGAATTTGGAGGCTAAATATAGTTGTGATGACGATTCCGCTCAACAGAGGATGGTGGCGGAAGAAGTTTCTGGAGCGACATTAGAGCTGAAGGCCACAAGGGAGCACTTGCAATCCTCTGCATTGGCTGCAGTGACGCAAACAAGACAAAAGACAAAACTGGAAGAATTATACAGCAAACAGCTCTCAGTTTGCACTCTTTTTGTTTTGCTCATAGGCTGAAGAACCAGAGAGGACAGATTTAAAGCCTCACATGGAATGTGTTTGGTTTAGTAGTTGGGCTTACAGAAAGAACAAAACGTGTCAAAGAACAGAAAAACATGTACTTTAAACATATCGAAAGCGGCCACAAAGATGGGAGCAATGCTCTTTTTAAGATTAGCATGTTATTTATTTATTTATTTATGTCTTTATTTATTTATTTATTTTAACCTGTACTCAAGCAAGATTTATTTATTTATTTATTTATTTATTTATTTATTTATTTATTCATTTATTTATTTATTCATTATTATTATTATTATTTTTAAACCTAAAGGGATGGAGCGCAGTTGAAAAGTGAAAAAGGAAGATTAAAGAGTTTGGTTTGGATATCTGTAAATATTAATAGTTAGTTCTTTCTTCAACAGACAAATATTCTGTTTGTTGATATAAAGCAGTGGTTGTTAAACTTTTTATACAAAGCAGTATAACATTTTTGAACGTACAGTGTGTGATGTGCAGCCACACGGCGCAATCAACACATCACACATGAATCGAAATTATTCATGAAAATTTTCAGGTTTGACGATAAATCTTGCAAAATGTCTCAAGATTAAACGTAACTTTAAACAAACATGGCAGACTAGTGATGTTAGGTTGTGCTTGTTTTTAGCAGGACAAAAAAATGACATAAAAAGGTGTTGGTCAAAGGAGTGGAGACAGCACATACACGGACTTTCTGTTGCGCCATGAATGTTTTGATTTTGGATTTTCCACCATCCTTTCTCGTTGCGTCGCTTTCTGATTGGCTGAACACACCAAACACGGCAGGAGTATCTGCTTAGATTATCGTTTAGATATTGGAGGATTGGATACCCTTACGATTCCTGGGAGGGGGAATTTGGGGCTGAAATCGGGCTAATTATACTGCCGTGTTAAGTGGGCTTTGGGCAGTAACTATTTCACGTACCACTAGAGGGAGCCTGCATACTTAAAGTTTGACTTTGAGAACCACTGAGTTTGTGCCATAACATTTTCATGTGAATGCCGAAAGAAGCTAGCGCATCATAAATTGCATTCACATTAATAATAGAGTGCATCATGAATCGTATTATTATAATCAGAAACTATAATAGCGTCACCATTCTGCAATGGAATGAACTCAGAAAAACAATATGCGGCTTAATATGCGGAAGGCTTTATTTTTCTCAGCCCAAAAACACTGATCAGTTCTGAACTAGGGGATTTTTTTCTGCAAGAAGATCACAGATGAGATAATGAAAAGAAAAAATGTGGGGGATGGAAATGCCACGCTGTTATATATATGAATCATTATAATCCTCAATTCATTTATCTTTTGGCATCTCGCTTTCATATTTCACACTTTTCTTTTCTTTTTTTTTTAGAAACTGCAATTGATACTTTGAAGACCAAATCAAAACGTGCACCATATGGACTTTTCATCAACATTGTAGTCATCAAGGAGGGTCCGATTTGAGCCTGAGGCCTATCTCTGTCGAAGACACAAGTGCTGCGTGTCCCCCCAGCCTCTCTGCTCCACTCCAGCAGAGCACATCATAGCATTGCCAATCCATATTTCACAGTGGGACGCCAGCGCTGCCCTGTGTGGATAGCGTGTGCATGCTTTAATATTAGATGTTCTCTTTGATATGGAGCTTTCTCTCCCATACTATCATCAACTGCATAAATCTTACTTGATATACTGGTAGTTCCTCTTCAGCCACAGAATTAAAAGGGTCATTATACCCCACACCAAAGACAAAAAAAAAAAAAAAAAAAAAAGTATTTTTTTTCTTTTTTCTTTTTTTTTAAAGTATAAACTGCAGTGGATTCAATTATGATTATTTCCTGGATGCTGGCCTGCCTCCAATTAATTCAAATTTAGAACAAATCTTCCCATAGAAGATAATGGAAATCAAATTAATCCACTCCAGGGTGAAACGGTCACCACCACCAATTTTCCATAATATGCCCCCTGAAAATCACATTCAATATTTCGCTGCACATGGAGTCACAAGTCTTGTGACACTAACTAAACTAATTGATGGAAAATTGTCTTTTGCAGCGCTTGTATACAAATAGTTGCTTCCCCGAGTGCCTGCCCACCAGTATCATTCTGAGTAAAATGACTACAAAGGGAATACTTTTGGTCATTTGTGATTTTTGGGCACCATATTTATATGTGCAAGATCCTCACGAGCTGGAATGAACTGGTGAAAGGCAGGGCGCACCCAGGACCACTCACATTCATATTCATACCAAATGGACAAATTTAGAGCAGAGGTCACCAACCTTAATAGAAAGTGAGAGCTACTTCTTTGCTTACTGATCAATTTTCAAATCTACTGGTTTCATACACATTTCTGAAATAACACATTTGCTCCAGTTACCTTTAGTTATGTTGTTTTTAATAAGACACTAATCATATTATTGGTTTCTCACAATAATTGAACTTAACCCCTTCCGACCCATAGATCAGTGGTGTCAAAGTTCGGTCCTTGAGGGCCTGAGTCCTGCATGTTTTCGAGGTTTCCCACATTCAACACAGGTGATTCATTTTTAAGGTCATCAGCAAGCTCTGCAGGATAAGGATCCTGATCACTGAATCAGGTGTGTTGGAGTAGAGAAACCTCAAAAACATGCTGGATTCAGGCCCTCAAGGACCGGATCTTGACACATGTGCCATAGATAATTGCAGTGGATGTGACATATTTGCGTATCTAAACCAATTAAAAAAAAAAACGCAAAAAAACGCAAAAAAACGAGGAAGCTGGATTGCCAGAGAAAACATACAGCATGTCAACTCCGCCTGAGATGGGATTTGAACCCGGGACCGCTCGATTATGAAGAAGTCACACTAACCACAATTACACCATGTTGCTGGAAAACTTTATTTTAAAGTCATGTCAAAAATGTTCGAAAATATGTTTTATGTGCCCTGACTAGTCTAAACAGCATCCTGATTAATATTAAATTTGTGGAATACGAATTAAGCAGCAAAATCTGGGGGCAGCCATTTTGTCACTTGCTGTCAACTGAAAATGACATCACAGTTGTTCAATGCTCAGGTAACAACCAATCACAGCTTTCGGGAGAAATAGAAAGAAGTAAAAAAATATCTCGAGAGTCAAATGTGGATGAACTCCTCCTGGGTGCCTTTCCTCACAGGGTTCTTCTGTGCCCCGCCATGTTGTGGTTTGCGTGTGTGTCTGTGGGTATGATCATGGGGATATGGGGGCGAGGGGTGGCTTTTCCTTTTTATTTTATTATGGATATTTTAATTGTTCATCACTTTGAGTTGCATTTGAATGTATGGAAGGTGCTATATAAATAAAGTTTGATTTGATTTGAAATAAAATATGGAAACTATATTAATTTCAGGTATTGCCCATTTTTACTTTGACTTGCGCACATAAGTTGAATCATTACTTCGACTTTCACCAGGGTCTTTGTTTTATACTTCTTACTTCTACTTAAGTACAGAGTGTGAGTACTTTGGCCACCTAGACGTCAGACATCACCAACAAATATTGTGCAGTGCAGTTGCAATTAAAGCTTACAGCCGATGACCATTTTCTGCATGCGGCAAGACGAGTCTGTAGTTTTTAATTAAATTAATGATGGGTATGGCAATGAATAAAATATCAGCAGTGTAAGCATAATTTCTCCCTCCAACTTAACATTCTAGTGCAGCCATCTCGTTCTTCATTCGACAACATTTACAACATCTGCAGCTAACGCATTCCCACACAGGGACATCAGCGATGATTACCAAACGACATGTGACATGGGAGCAGTGGTATCCTGAGAAAGTGGGTCATTACAGCATGTCGCAGGGTGGAAGATCACATCATAACTATAGGTGGCGAGAGCCCCTGGTGACGCTGTTGCTTTCACGTAATCCACATGTGTTAGTATCCTCACTTTCGATGGTGGTCGTTTCAAAGCTTTTTGACTGGAGCAGAACAACGAAGCCTCTGGCGCTATTTTTATCTTGGTCATCATTACTGGGGAAACGTACTTTTACATTTTTACATGCATGATGACGTTCCAGTGGATGGAACGCAATTCACATTTTTGCATTATCAGTATGATTTGTGATTTGAATGGAAATACATAAAGAGAAAACAACCATCCACACTGCAATGGCCGTTATTTGCCACCAGGTTGTATCGGTGCTATGCTACGGTTTCTGAGGTCCTCAGCAACCGGGCAGCGGGTTTCTACTGGGCCATACAAAAAGATTAAACAAATTACCAGGTGATGGGGTATCCTTTATTTGAAAGGCGATTGGCAAACCAGTGTCCAGGGGTGTCACCACTTATAAGAAGATAAGCTCAAACTAAGTCCCAAGAAGTTTCTCAATACTCCCTTCAGACCTGCATTTGTTCTGCTAGGCATTTTTTATTTTTTTATTTTTTAGAAACTGATTTAGACTCTTTTCCCACATAAGAACAACATGGATTTATTTTATTTTTATTTATTTAATAATTTAATTTTATTTGAGAGGGTCGGGGGTTATCTTGTTTTTGTATTTGTTTTAGTAGACACCTGAAGGGTTTAAAATCACGTAAAATTTCTCTACGAACTGATGTCAGTTGTGCAGATTAAACAATGAAAAAAAATGATTGCTATAGTGGTGCCTCGAGATATGAGTGACAGGTTTTAGTGATACAAGGCATCATTACGCTCATATTTATTTATTTATTTATTTGCAAAAAATTGAGGTATGCGCATTGTCTGGTGGCAGTGAATGTAACTCACTTGAATCTTTCACTTGGCAACTTACTCAATATATTACAGTAACTAAAACTAATGCTAAAACTAATAAACACTATATTCAGACGAAGCACTTTGGAAAAAACAAAAACAAACAAATAAACCCTAAAAACTAATTAAAACAAACTGAATAAAAAAAAAAAAAAAGTTACAATGTCATAAAAACTAATTATGATGACAATTCCAAAACTATTCCAACCCTGGACATCACAAGTTTAAGCATTGGACATTTGGACACGCACCATGCAGGAATGCATAGTTAATGCTATGTTCTGAGGTTGAATCCTAAAACGCAGACACAAGTAAGATTTTAACTATTTATTCACATAACAACGAGAGGCGTAGAACAAACTTGACTAGACAAGAAAAAATGAGAATGCATCGAGAATCACAAGACGCCAAGCCCCTTGGGCTGAGATGCACAGAGGAACAGAGGTAATAATCCGACAAACACACACTTCTTGGTTCGTCTTAAATAGACAGTGAATTGATCGGATTGGCTGTGGCTAGCTAGACATGTGGGTAACAGGACTGACCTGGAATTATCTGATCGGCTGTTGACCAGAAAAAGAGATTAAAGATTCTTGACATCACATAGCGCATGACATCACGTAGCTTAAAACGAGTTGAAACTATATGCCAATTACATCAGTTCAAAACGTCAGTTCAAAACAGACACTTGACCTTATGGTCATGACCCAAACTAAACCCTGGCGTGACCCAGTCATGACAATTAAGACTTACAGGCCTATACGTTATTCTTTATCCTATACAAAAAAAACAAAACAAAAACCTACTAATTACCTAATTAATTACTGCAGTTACTAAGTCATTTACAGTAGTTGTGAAAGTCTTGTTCGTATGTGTCTGCATGGATGTTATACTGTCCCCGGTGGCCAAGCCATGCACACCAGAAGAAACCGCAATGAATTAATCATGCTGCACAAACTGTTTAATTCTTTGCATGCTATTCAACTACTGATACGTTATTAGTACATTTTTTGATCATGTACAATTTTATATAATCCTGTTTTCATGATTAAAAAGAACCAAAAAAAAAACTTTATAAACATATTTTTGGAGAGGCTGACGGGATAGATGAATGATATTCCCATTCATTTCAATGTGGAAAGATGATTTGAGATACAAGTGTATTGAGTTGTGACCACGGTCACAGAAGAAATTAAATTAGTAGCCTATCTCAAGGCACCACTCTATTTACAGTACCCGTACATACAGATTTAAAAGTATTCTCTCTCGACTGTTATCTTAATTTTTCCGATTTCCTGTTTGTGCTGAACAATTTATTAGCCTCTACTATAAACCAAATAAACTGATTTTGAATAATTCATTATTAATTTGCAGCATCCAGCCACATGCCTTGTTATAATGTATGTTTGTTATTTATTTACTCGGTTTTCCCATTTACTTTCTTGACGGCTTAAGCGAATATTACACCCTCTTACATTTTAATCCGCTGCAGTGCCTCGGCTTTCTTGGCCTCACAACTCCAGGAAGCAGGGCGACAGTATGTTTCCCCTCCAGTTGAGCTCCTTTTGCCATCTTCATGTAGCCCAGCACATCTCCCACATCTTTGCTGGCCTCTGCAAACAGCCGCCATGCCCGTCCTTCTGACATTTAGAGCATTAACTGTAGGGGTTTAAGGTCTAACTCCATAGCATATATATGCTATAAATAGTCCAGTCCTCATCAAACTTGATCATATATGGCAAGCTATTTATTTACTTTCCATTCCTTGTGAGTGTTAAGTGTCAAACTTCAGTCACCCGTGCTTCCTTCACATTCACTTTTACTGCATCGGCTGCTGTCAGATGCGTGTGCATTTTTCTGAGATGACGACGCCAACTGTCCATTGGTGTCAATGGCTGCTCCTCGCATACGTTTGCCATCTTTTCTGGTCTGGCTTGCAATTTGTTTCTCTTTGTGTTCTTCCCTTGCAGCGAATCAATAATCCTCCAATCCGTAACGCTTGAATGCTTTCCACCTTGCCTATCACCCTTTGTGTAGCTTTCAGTGGCAAAAATGCAAAAGACATTTTCAACTTCTTAATTCTGATTTCCAATATTTGGGAAATGATTGAACATATGTGCAATATTCCATATTTTAATCATTAAAAAAAAAAAAAAAAACTGAGGCGTGTACTCAATGAAAATCACAGATGCAACCCCGTTTTGTGACAATGAGTGAACGTACACAACATTTACTTATATCAGTCTTGCAAAGCACATCAACCTCAGCATCACAATTATCTGAAAAAATATTTAAGATATCATTTGCTCATGAAATGCACTTCAAAGTTTCATGGCACGTGGCCAGACTTTAGGGACACTTGTGGCAGTGGTGACTTGAGATACAAGTTGAAGTTCCGTGAGCATCCTTGGCAGTAAAAAAAAAACTCGTACGACAAAACAACTTTCCACGTTAAAAATGAATGGACATGCCATTTATTTTAAACTGTTCTGTCCCCACCAAAAAGTGGTTCAGGTACAGATTTTTTAACAGAGTAATTATATTTATTAACATTTCAATTCATTTCAATGGGGGAAGTTAACTGTCCATCCATCCATTTTCTTGACCGCTTATTCCTCACAAGGGTTGTGGGGGGTGCTGGAACCTATCTCAGCTGTCTTTGGGCAGTAGGCAGGGTACACCCTGACTGGTGGGAAATTAACTGTTTGAATTAAATTTGCAAGTTAAGGTACCACTGTATTTACCTTTATTGTTGTTATTTATTGTTGTTATATTAAGAAGATAATGTTTTGTCTATAATTAATGTGATAATGTCATTATTTTTCACAACCAATCACAGCTCAGTTTGCTGACCAAACCCAGAAAACCGGTGAACCGTGATTGGTCGTACCTATTTCCTCAGAACAGGTGATGTCATCTTCAGTTGACAGCAAGTGGGAAAATGTCTTTATAAATGTATTAATTGCACATGAAAAATAATGAAGTCATCATATTAATTCAGGACAAAATATTACTTTAATTTTTTTAATTTTACTTTAATTAACTTTTAACAGGCTGAAAATGGGTTGTTCGTCTCTGTGTGCCCTGCGATTGGCTGGCAACCAGTCCAGGGTGTCCCCCGCCCACTGCCCAGAGCCAGCTGAGATAGGCGCCAGCACCCCCCGCGACCCTTGTGAGGAATAAGCGGCCAAGAAAATGGATGGATGGATGGATGGCTGAAAATGGCTCAATGCATCAAGTATCCCTTTAAATTCTCTTCCAGCACCTGGATTAATTGCGCCCTCTTCAGGTTGCTACCAAGTATAAAATTCATTTTGCCACCAGAGGCCAAGTAAGCTGTAAGGGTTTTGAGTGTGTGTGTGTGTGTGTGTGTGTGTTTGGTTAGTTGGTGGTGGAGGGGGATGACTAAATGTGAATAACAGCAGGAAAAGTGTGGGTGTTGCAATGCTCACATCCCACCCCACAGTTGCTACAGCCCTGTTCACAACATAACCTTGGTGCAACAAATGTCAGACCAACTGAATTCAAATGACTTGCCAAATAACCGAGACAGAAATAAATGTGTATTCAGAAATATTACCATCCTTCCTTCCATTTTCAATACTGTTTATCCTCATAAGGTCGCAGGTGCATAGAAGCCTCTTCCAGCTGACTTTGGTCAAGAAGCGAGGTACACCCTGGACTGGTTGCCAACCATTCACACTCACATTCACGCCTTTGGGCAATTTTACAGTCTTCAAAGTATGCTTTTAGAATGTGGGTGGAGCTACCCAGAGAAAGATACATGCAAGCACAACACGAACATGCAAATGCCACATGGGAAGGCTTCTGCTATCCAACAATGAAAATGACACAGGACCAAAATATTTGGGGATCAACCAGAGCAGGCAAGCCCCGCATTTGAAGTCCCACTGGGATGTGTTCTTAGCAGGAACAAGGATGGAAATGGGGTAAAATTAGGAACAAGTGGCCGTAAAAGCTGACGTGGGGGGCATGGGGAGAGGAGGAGGAGGAGGGGAGCACATTAGTTATGTTGCGGGAGGAGAAGAAAGAACGTGTTCATCCAACCTTTCATGTGTTGTCTAGAGCAGTGTTTCCCAACCTTTATTATGAAGCCAAGGCATATGTTTGAAAGGAGAAAAATCTCTGTCACTTGCATCAAGAGATGATCAAATATTTTATATGTCACTGTTAGTAACAATAAGATTTTTGGACCAATTAATGGCACACAAATGTGCTGTGGTACATCGATTGAGAATCACTGGCTCGAGACTCAGGGCTCTATTTTTGTGTCTGCCCTGAGGTGTTGTATAAATATGCGCAGGGGCAGGCTGGACAAAGTTTTGGTATTTTTGCAGGTCTGTGTGGATCGGCATATATTTTAAAAGGGCCATGCGCAAGAGGTGCACTGACAGTCCATGACATGGTGGAAGAATGAACTAATTTGTTTGAGTGCTGTGGCAGGTCAAGGCACACAAAGTACATTTATAAGGAACTGCAAGCAGATCACGGGCGGATGATAAAAATGTGGCTTTCCATCCGGATTATATGTGTCCGTCGGTGACCAACTCAAAGGTAGAATGTCTGCCTGTGCTCCAATCAAATTCACCAAAATCTCCTTCGACTACCTGCGCCAATAGTTAGACGTGGTTCTAACAGGCGTAAAGTTTAGTCTACTTTTAGCCAACACATTGCCAGGTGAGGTAGGCGCATGTCAAAGGAAATACCCTCGGTATGGCCGAACGCCCAGCATGGCGCAGCGGGATGCACCAAATTCCCTCACAAGCGCATTTGGAGGCTGAGTCAGCACGGAAATCAGGATACAACAGTTTTCACACTCAAGTGCAGCTGCACTGTCAACAAATATACAGTAGCCCTCAGTTTTTCTAAAGGCACACATTTTATTTATTTATTTATTTATTTATTTATTTATTTATTTATTTATTTAAATCATGGCATATCACTAAGGGTGCCATATACACCAAAGCTAATATATAATTTGTATCTCAATTTGAGACAAATGTCGGACTTCCTTGTTCTTCATGGAAAAGGCATATTGAATGTTTATCAGCTGTTTTTTGAATATATATATATATTTTTTTTGGGGGGGGTTAAAAAAAAAAAAGCATTTCAATGACCATCATATATGTACATATATATATATATATATATATATATATATATATATATATATATATATATATATATATATATATATATATATATATATATATATATACATACATATGACTATTGTCATAATAGAAGTACACCGCTGAAAAGTCGACTTTGCATTGTCAAACCGGCCCCGCTAGTGGATAGTAGGACTATATTTTCCCATGATTGTTAGCTGCAAAAGTAGGAAGCAGCAGGCCTTGCTTCAGGACCACTTTTCACTGAAAAAATATGTTTAAAAAAAATAATAAAAAATTCAAATAACAGACGAGTTGTTATACATAATTGTGTGTTGATTGCACAGACAGAAAGCTTATAGCTTTAAGTACCTAGATCATTGTTTTATAACCTGCAGGGAGAGAATGACATTCATTCTTACTTTTGGTTTTGACATGGGTTATTGGTAAGCATAGTACAAGCAGTGGAACACGGTTAGGAAGAGGATTAGTTGCAGAATTACACAGACATTTGCATTTGACATGGTGAGATTCGCACCCTGGACTTCAGGGTTCGCAAACCTTATACACAACCGCTCGGCTAGCGATACGCTGAGGGTGACCGCCGCTCTGCGTCCATGTATGTGAAACAATCTGATTTTTCAGGCCAGGGGGCACTTCTGTTTGCAAACAAAAGACAAAAGTGCGCAGAGACCGCAAGCCACCGTTGCCACTCTGGTCCAGCAGTCTAGGTTTCCGCTTGCCCCGTCGCGGGTTCCCGGGTTCTAATCCCACCGCGGGTGCTTCGCTTGCCAACTTTCACTCTACAGATGTGTACAAACCAGGTACATTATTGTCACGGTCATATAACAGTAAACAATAATAAAAAAGACTAGAAAGGTAATGGGCGAAGCCCCGCCCCAGCTCACTACCTTTCTATATATACACTCCCATTATATATATATATATATATATATATATATATATATATATATATATATATATATATATATACATCATATTGAAATTCATATATATAAATTCATCATATTAAAATCTAAATATCTAAATACATAATCTAAATAAATAAATAATCTAAATACATATTACATAAACCCCTCCGTGAGCCGGCACCTTACCGTGGTGGAGGGGTTTGCGTGTCTCAATGATCCGAGGAGCTATGTTGCCAGGGGCATAAAGCCCCAGCCAGCAGGTCCTAGGTGAAGGGCCAGACTAAAGTTTCCCTTGCCCTGACGTGGATCACCGAGGCACCCCTCTGGAGCCAGGCCTGGAGGCGGGGCTCGTTGGCGAGTGCCTGGTGGCTGGGCCTGCGCCCATGGGGCCCGGCCGGGCACAGCCCGAAGAGGCAACGTGGGTCCCCTTTCCCATGGGCTCACCACCGGTGGGAGGGGCCAAAGGGGTCGGGTACAGAGTAGGCTGGGTGGCGGCCAAGGGCAGAGACCTTGGCGGACCAACCCCCAGCTACAGAAGCTGGCTCTCGGGACATGGAATGTCACCTCTCTGGCAGAGAATGAGCCCAAGCTGGTGTGTGAGGCCGAGAAGTTCCGACGAGACATAGTTGGACTCGCCTCCACACACAGCTTGGGCTCTGGTACCCGTCCTCTCGAGAGGGGTTGGACTCTGTTCCACTCTGGAGTTGCCCACGGTGAGAGGCGCAGAGCAGGTGTGGGCATACTTATTGCCCCCCGGCTCGGCACCTGTACGTTGGGGTTTACCCCGGTAGACGAGAGGGTAGCCTTCGGGTGGGGGGACGGGTGCTGACTGTTGTTTGTGCATATGGACCAAACAGCAGTTCAGAGTACCCACCCTTTTTGGAGTCCTTGGAGGGTGTGCTGGAGAGTGCTCCCCCTGGAGACTCCCTCGTCTTGCTGGGGGACTTCAATGCTCACGTGGGCAATGACAGTGAGACCTGGAGGGGCGTGCTTGGGAGTAACGGCCCCCCCGATCAGAACCCAAGCGGTGTTGTGTTATTGGACTTCTGTACTCGTCATGGACTGTCCATAACGAACACCATGTTCAAACATAAGGGTGTCCATATGTGCACATGGCACCAGGATACCCTAAGCCGCAGTTCGATGATCAACTTTGTAGTTGTGTCATTGGATTTGCGGCCACATGTTTTGGACACTAGGGTCAAGAGAGGGGCGGAGCTGTCAACTGATCAACACCTGGTGGTGTGTTGGCTCCGTTGGTGGGGGAAGATGCCGGTCCGACCTGGCAGACCCAAACATATTGTGAGGGTTTGCTGGGAACATATGGCGGAATCCCCTGTCAGAAAGAGTTTCAACGCCCACCTCCGGCAGAACTTCTCCTTTGTCCCGGAGGAGGCGGGGGACATTGAATCCGAATGGGCCATGTTCCGCGCCTCCATTGTTGGGGCGGCCGATCGGAGCTGTGGCCGTAGGGTGGTCTGCGCCTGTCACGGCGGCAATCCTCGAACCCGTGGTGGACACCAGTGGTAAGGGATGCCGTCAAGCTGAAGAAGGAGTCTTATTGGGCCTTTTTGGCCAAGCGGAACGCGGCTTCGGCGGTTGCTGAGGCAAAAACTCGGACGGTGGCAAGGCCCCGGGGGTGGATGAGATCCACCCGGAGTTCCTAAAGATTCTGGATGTTGTGGGGCTGTCGTGGTTGACACGCTTCTACAGCATCGCGTGTACATCGGGGACAGTGCCTCTGGATTGACAGACCGGGGTGGTGGTCCCCCTTTTTAAGAAGGGGGAGGGTGTGTTCCAACTATAGCGGTATCACACTCCTCAGCCTCCCTGGTAAGGTCTATTCAGGGGTGCTGGAGAGGAGGGTCCGTCGGGAAGTCGAATCTCTGATTCAGGAAGAGCAGTGTGGTTTTCGTCCTGGCCATGGAACAGTGGACCAGCTCTACACTCTCAGCAGGATCCTCAATGGTGCGTGGGAGTTCGCTCAACCAGTTCACGTGTTTTGTGGATTTGGAGAAGGCGTTCGACTGTGTCCCTCGGTGAGTCCTGTTGGGGGGGTACTTCGGGAGTACGTGGTACCGGGCCCCCTGATACGGGCTGTTCGATCCCCGTACGACCGTTGCCAGAGTCTGGTCCACATTGCCGGCAGTAAGTCGGATTACCCAAAGGTTGCCCTTTGTCAACGATTCTGTTCAGAATTTTTATGGATAGAATTTCTAGGCGCGGCCAAAGCGTTGAGGGGGTCCGGTTTGGTGGCCTCAGCATTGCATCTCTGCTATTTGCAGATGATGTGGTGTTGTTGGCTTCATCAAGCCGGGATCTCCAACTCTCACTGGAGCGGTTCGCAGCCGAGTGTGAAGCGGTTGGGATGAAGATCAGCACCTCCAAATCTTAGACCATGGTCCTCAGTCGGAAAAGGGTGGCGTGTCCTCTCCGGGTCGGGGATCAGATTTTTCCCCAAGTGGAGGAGTTCAAGTATCTTGGGGTCTTGTTCACGAGTGAGGGCAGGATGGAGCGGGAGATCGACAGGTGGATCGGTGCAGCGTCTGCAGTGATGCGGACTCTGTATCGGTCCGTTGTAGGGAAAAGAAAATAACTGAGCCAAAAGGCGAAGCTCTCGATTAACCGGTCGATTTCGTTCCAACCCTCACCTATGGTCACGAGCTGTGGGTCGTGACCGAAAGAACAAAATCCCGGATACAAGTGGCCGAAATGAGCCTCCTGGACGCCTCCCTAGAGAAGTGTTCTGGGCATGTCCCACCAGCGGGAGGCCCCGGGGACGACCCAGGACACTCTGGAGACACTATGTCTCTCGGCTAGCCTGGGAACGCCTTGGGATCCCGCCGGTGAAGCTGGTTGAAGTGACTGGGGAGAGGGAGGTCTGGGTTTCCCTCCTAAAGCTGCTGCCCCCGCGACCCGACCTCGGATAAGCGGTAGAAGATGGATGGATGGATGGATGGATATTACATAAAGACATATTTACAGCAATGTATTTATTATAAAAAAAAATCTATATCATATAATATAAATAAATATAAAAATAATATAAATATAATATAAACAAATCTAAAAATATAAATATAATATATAATGTATTCATTTTAATATTTATTTCATGCCCCATTTAAATTAATTTCAGGATGGTGTTTTGAAGGTGCATTAACATGTTCGACGTGACTTGGGCAAGAGTTTTTGAAGCACTTAAGGCAAATAGTCTGGGTCTTGTCGATTCTGCGATTTTCATTTCTTTCCTCAGCCAGGTTGCTGAAATGCTCCCATACTGCTGACATAAATGAGCTTGGAGCATTTGTAATTTCAAGGTTATTAGTTGATCTAGCCATGTTTCTTCCTCTTCTCCGCTTTAATCTCCTCACTTAGTTGAAAAGAACTAACATTAGCAGTAGCCACAGTTTTGCTCACTTTGGAAAAGGTAATCACATGACACATAGTAGGAGGAGTCTTAGTAATAATAAGAGTACTGTAGTGATATTTTGTTTTGTACACTGAGCTCTTATGACTTTATCAGATTGACGGCATAAACTGGACTCTGTGTGGCAGTTTTCCCATTTCAAAGATGACTCCGATTTGTTTCTTCAAGTAGAACAATTTCAATATTGTAAAGGTACGTAACATCAAATAAAAGTGAACCACTGTAATGTTTTGTAGGTGGGAACATATCCTCTGTTATTGCTGTTTTTGTTTTCAGCCCATAGCTATGGCTAAAAATATATCTTTGATGTCATTTTGTGGCATCTTCGGGCTGACATTGAAATGAAGACAGGAGCCATCTTGTGGCACCTATAAGCAATCACAAATCATTTTAGGTTGTTGACATTTGTTTGCAGATTTTCGCTATTCACCCAGCGCTTCGGTCCCTATTCCACTCGGATTGTGGGGGAATAATGCGGACCTGTCCTGTACACTTAAATGATTGACTGATGCAAAGGCTAATTGTACTTTCTGCTACCTAAAATACATTTAATTGTTCTGCTTGTCACTATATGTCACTGGCATAGATAATGAATACACATTTTATTGTAGTAAATAAATAATCCATCCATCCATCCATCCACCCATCCATCCATCCATCCATCCATCCATCCACCCATCCATCCACCCATCCATCCATCCATCCATCCATCCATCCATCCATCCATCCATCCATTTTCTTAACCGCTTGCTCCTCACAAGGGTTGTGGTGGGTGCTGGAGCCTATCCCAGCCGACTTCGGGCAGTAGGCGGGGTACACCCTGAACTGGTTGCCAGCCAGTCGCAGTAAATAAATAATTTGCAGATCAATTAGTAATTTAGAATAATAAAATTGGCACATCTGAGGACCTCTTACGACTCACTGATTGAGAATCTTTAGTGTAGAACTACAATTACCTTTCCAGTTAGGCAAAGACAAAGAGCAGAGCCACAACTCTGCAGCACATCAGTGGAGTTATAGCCTAAAACATTAATATTCACACCAAACTGTATCGTAGAAAGTAAATGTAAATGAAAATGATATCACATTGCTTCAACTCTGCTGCGTCAATATTTTGCACAATGATCACAGGAACTTTATTCCGGAATATTTATTTCTTTATTTATTTATTTATTCATTTCTATCTATCTATCTATCTATCTATCTATCTATCTATCTATCTATCTATCTATCTATCTATCTATCTATCTATCTATCTATCTATCTATCTATCTATCTATCTATCTATCTATCTATCTATCTTGGTCGTCTTTGTTTAACGTGTGTATTTGTTGTGCTTGCTGTGTACCACTGCATCACAATGACAACTGTCCCCAATATTTTGGTTACCTCAATGAGTTAGATGAATAATATAATTTTGAGAAAGGTATAGGCTTGATGCATCCATCGTACAATATATTTCGCAAGTGGCCCTAGATGCTGTGGCTCCAATACACACAACACTTATATAGGATGAAAAGCCACGCGCGCAAATTGGACCACTTGTCATCACTAAAGAGTTAAAGGTCAAATTTGGAATGTTTCGGACTCACCATTGAAGTTCCAGAGAGGCGGAAGCCCTCCAACTCCATCACTGATGTTACTCATGTCGCATGTCCAGCGGTTAGTTCCACAGTGTTCGTTTTCCTTCTTCTCACTCAGCTTGTTTTTTCCCCCCTTCTTCTTTCTCCGAGCCAAATGAATGAGCCAGCCTGTTTGTTTCGACACCACCTTAATTGTGTGCGTCGGTCTTAGTCTTCACAGACAGTTGACCCGATCGAGCGCGCGCACCTGTCATGATTCATCTTCGTGTGCGTGACATCTACGGCAGGAATCGATGTGCGCCGAACTGCTGGCAAATATTAACAAGTCAAATATACATTTTTGAAAAATATTGACGCGAAGCATGTGTGGAGGGTTTCCTCACTGAAGTGGATGAGCAGGAGCGGAGCGCCGCGCGCGCGAAGAGAGAGAACAGGGCTCGTGACGTCACGTGCCACCTTCTTCACCTTTGGGCTTGTTCAATTTAACAGAGGTTCTCAAACTTTTTACACCAAGTATAATCTAAAAACTCTATGTGTTTATTAAAAACGAGACAGGTTTTATTCCTTAAAAAGTACATGAGATATTTTTGTAACTCAATGTGTTGAACATTAATAATGTGCTTCAATAGTTAGTAGTGCAAAAATAAAAATAAAATAAAAATCAGTTAAAAAATGCATTTAAAAAAAAGTCTAAAAGGGATACTTGACTCAGTAAGCCATGTTCAACATTATAATATTTTGTCTATAATTAATGTAATAGCTTAATTATTTTTCATCCATCCATCCATCCATCCATCCATCCATCCATCCATCCATCCATTTTCTTAACTGCTTGCTCCCCACAAGGGTCGTGGGGGTGCTGGAGCCTATCCCAGCTGGCCTCGGGCAAATTATCTTTCATGAACAATTAATACCTGTAAAAACGAATTTTTCCACTTGCTGTCGACTGAAGATGACATCACCTGTGCTGAGGAAATAGGTAGCGACCAATCATGGTTGAGTTTGCTGACCATACCCAGAAAACAGGTGAATAAAAAAAAAAACCAAAAAACTCAATTGCACCATTACAAACCCTTCCATGTCACTTCCATGACAACGGTAAAGTGATTGAGGATATTGCCTGGAAATGATTATTTTAGCCGTTTATCTACTACTGTAGTTTAAATATGTGACACATCAGTCGAAAAAGATGCTGCTACATGAGGTAAATTGTTTCAAAGGGAGACGGAACACTGGCCAAAATTTATATTTCAACAAATTGATGCAAAAATCAATGTGGTAGAATTTCAGGATGTTCACATGATTGATGAGGAACTGGCTAATTGATTGACTTTTCTGTTCCTTTATTAATGTCACTAATGCACTCTTTGAAAAGTGAAATGTATCTTAGCTATATGTGGACCTGTCACGCCCACTACAATCAGTCAGCAAAGGCCCAGTTGTTGGATGTCTAAAAGATTATCCCAAAGAATTATCCACCTGTGTGTCTGTACACGTCAAATCATCACAAAAAATGAGTAAGCTAAAAAGCAAACGTCTTTGAAGAACTTCTTCAGAAAATGTCAAAAGATGAGACAGAAGAAGAAACTTCAACCTCCAAGAAAAAGAACACTGCATTCAAAAGACTGTCGTAGTCCTACTTAAAAGATCTTTATCACTACATGCAGGTGTTTGTCAAACACCAAGCCTGTTCTGCATAACATGGGGGATGTGGGGACAGGCTCGTAAATGGGCATCGGCCTACATTGTCAGCACAATACAAATTTTAATAAGAGATGCTACTGACCATTTATTGGCCCCCGATACCGATTCCGATACCCAGCTTTGCAGTATCGGCCGATACCGATACCATACCGATACTTCAGTTGTTGTTTTTTTCCTCAACATGAAAAAGCTGTCCTGCCACTGGTTCAGAGCATTCTAGGGCCAATAGGATATCTTAGATCGGCATGCAGTGAGCATGTCACATATCAGTGAATGTCGTGCACGAGCAAGACACAAGATGCTAAATCCAAAATCCTATATTAGAGTTGGAATAAATGGTATCGGCATGTTACTTGTGAGTAGTCACCGATACCGATACCACTGTTTTAATGCAGTATCGGCACCTCTGCTGATACCAGTATCGGTATCGGAACAACACTACTACTTATGACAACAAAAATAATAAATTAACATCACTGTTTGCTGGAAGGACTGGCCACTGTGGTAATAACCCTAAACCTGATGCAGAAACTCATTTCTATACAAACAATAAATACATAAAATCACAAATGTTCTGTTTTTGTCAAAGTTGCCAACATTTTAGCAATTTCAATTTCTTCAACAGAAATAAACACAGACTGTATGAACATTACGCCACAAACACAGGTTTCATATATATATATATATATATATATATATATATATATATATATATATATATATATATATATATATATATATATATATATATATATATATATATATATATATCATATTGAAATTCATATATATAAATTCATCATATTAAAATCTAAATATCTAAATACATAATCTAAATAAATAAATAAGATATCAAAAATCGTATATATCGTGTATCGTGATATTGTCGATATCGTGAGCCAAATGTCACAGTATCGAATCGTGGTTTACCCGTATCTATATCTATCTATCTATCTATCTATCTATCTATCTATATATATATATATATATATATATATATATATATATATATATATATATATATATATATATATATATATATATATATATATATATATATATATATATATATATATATATATATATATATATATATATATATACATACATATATATTATACACACATATGCATTAAAAAAGAAAAAAGAAAGGAAAAAAAAAACATTTTAGTTTACCAGGTAGTGTATTTTCTCTAGGGTCAGAAGCATGTGGTAATGGCAAAATACTTCTTCTACAGCTGTCTTCTGTTTACTTTTAACCAGACCCCCCCATATATATAACCTACTTCGACAGTACAGGGTAATTTTGCCACCTCTGCATAAGTGCCTACAACATTCACATTTTTACCTATCGACAACTTTGAGTCCGAAATTAAGCTAGCATACATTTTTAGAATGTAGCAGGAAGCTGGCGTACCCGCAAAAAAAAAAAAAAAAAAAAAAAAAAATTGCAAAAACAAATTAATACATAAAATAAAATAATTGCGTGTCTGTGAGGAACTGTGAGCCAGACATGCAAAACACTGGGCCACTTTTCTGCCTAATAGAAAACAAGTCCGTTTTAATTATAAGTAATTCCTAATGCGACGTTGCCTAAGTTTGGGTGCCCCCTAGTGGTTGCGAAGCTGTTTCCCAGCTGGGCCTGCCCTGGCTTTACAGTTACAGCCGCTGTCACTTCAAAGCTAATATGATATCATATAAACTTTGAAGTGACAGAGGCTGTAAAGTTAATTAACATATTAGCAATATGTTAATTAATCCAATTAAAGAGGGGGCATCCATGAAGAGAAACAGAAATCGCGTCTAAGATGCACTTCAAAACAATTCAGATTCAATTAAAATACAATTTGATGTACATCATTACATGATTATTGACTTTATCGGAGGGTTAAGCTTTTGAAAACATTAATCTATGTATCTACAAATCCATCTGCTGAGTGGAAACTGACTGAACCCACGCTGTCTGCATGGTACATCAGTCACTTAAAAAAAAACTGAGGAAAAAAGTGAACCACTATACCAGAGCTTCACAACCTTTATTGAGCCAAGGCACGTATTTACATTAGAAAAAAACAAAACAAAACAAAAAACAGCACTCCACCAAACACAAATGTCACCAAAGTACTGTATATATATTGTGAAATAACAATCTTGTCGCAAATTATTTGCTCAGTGTGAAATGTGGAAATGTTTACACAAAGTTATTATTCTGTTGTATGAACAGCAACAAGTGCATAGGCCAATAACAGTTAACTGCACCTGCCATTATTGGAATACAATTTAATATTTGTGCATTTATGACCGAGATAGATGTATACAATGTTATGTTTCTATATTAAAAACATGGCTTGAAAGGATGAATTGAATTTCATTTCAACAGTGAAATTCATTTGCTATACAAATAAGAGTTGCAACTTTACACATAATTGTACCTTTTGCCATCTAGAGGAACAGCATTTAGTTCTGTCTGTCACTATACAATGCTGGCATAGGTAGATGAACCAAGAGCATTGGTAGGAAATCATTTCGGTTGAATTAAAGTCAAACAGGGATCATTTCCTGCAGCACACCAGATGATAGTTTGAATCATGACACGAGTGCGAGTGTTTCCAAAATGAGAACTTGTAAGAGGGGGGGAAACAGATGTAATACAGTATTTTCACTTGACTTCTACACACACGCACGCACAACACGTGTCCTGCATTGAAGTGGGCTGATTTTGGTTCAAGCCATTATCTTCTTACACAACCCACTCGACTAGTTCCTGTGCGTGCGTGTGCACTCTGGTGTTTAGTGTCATTTTGAGCGATCTGTAATATTACAAGGTAATAAAGTGCTGCCACCTCCTGGTCTGCTTCTATATTAAAATTTTAACCTGTTGCAAAAAGGACACGATCAAAAAACAAAACAGAACAAAAAAAACAACAACAATAGAAACATTCAGGCTTTTCTACCTGCATTTAAGTGTAGCTGCCTCCTTTGTGATGCCACTCACAGGACGGCCCCCAAACACACAATTCCTCCACTGTGAGATATGTGACATAAATAATTTTATTTTTCATACAGTGCATGAGTATGTGTAACAATCTGTTGTCTGTACTACAACGATACTATACAATAGTTTTTGACTGAGACTATATCATAATCCCTGTTGGTGTTTAATTTTAAACTATTTCCCAAGTTGCATGACTTCACCCTGTAGTTGTCAATATACAGCACTGTGCAAAAGGCCACCAAAACTTTTAATAACAGATATTGGCTATTTGCAGGCCAGCCCTAAATAGCGGGGCTCAACTGTAAATATATTGTTTCAAAAAATAACAGTAGACAAAATTTTAGTCTGCCTAAAAGGAAGTCTGCAGCGTGGGACAATCCCTCTGAATCTTTGTCGAAATCAATTCATTGAACAGATTATTATCGTCATTACTCATTTGTAGCCTGAGAAAAGGCCCATTTCCATTTTTACGAGCATATGGATAAAAGTGTGATACCCTTATAGGCTAGCTATTTGTGGAGACCTATTAGTTTTACTGTATATTGTCATTGTAGGTAAAACACATCTAATAGTGGCTTCAGATTTTTACACAGTATTGTATAACTGAAAGAGACTGAAAATGAGGAGACAAAAACAACGGTCACATAACCGGTGGACTGATCGACATCTATGTGGAGAAGAGGGGGCCGGTGGAAGCGGCCGTGAAGACAGGACCAGTATAGAGTCCAGGTCCATCAACGGGAACCTGGTGAACACACACACACACACACACACACACACAAACAAAAACAGCTATGGATGATGTAGCAGACCCAAGGGGATGTGAGTGCTTCGCCTCCCACATAATTCCTGGGGTGCTATTGCACAAACACCACACCGTCGCTCACTCTGAACCTCTGTGTCTGAAATATGGGTAAGTTGTTCCTTAAAAGATGACAGTAGCTTCTATTTCATGATACAGGGGACCCTCGGTTTATGACGGAGCTATGAGTACATAGCATACAATCCCCTGCGTATGTATTGGAACGGCAAACACACTGCCAACACAACCAAAGACTTCTTCAAGGCGACGTGGAAGGTCTTAGAATGGCCAAGTCAACATGTATTTTACCTTTTAAAGATGAGACTGGAGGGAGATTTCCTCAGTTAGCAGCAGGACTCGGATTAGAATTGGAATTTGAAAACACCCCATGGAAAATGGTAGAGTGTTTGTCATGCTTAGGGATGTCCTCCCATCATTCTCATTGGGACCTTGGACTTCATATTACCTCTCCAAGAGCCTGCAGTGCCACTGTTGCCGCCATGGCCTTGGCATGTTTCTTGTTGGGACTGGCTGTTTGGGGCTGATAGTCCGCACCATTCACCGTCACCTGGTGAGTACACAATGCATTGGTGAAAACTGCTAGCCAGCCAACAGCAACCCAGTGATCTACCTTGAAGAGGAAATTCTTGCGATGGTCCGGGCCGCTGTGGTGAACCATGACGAAGTCAGGCTGCGTCATCCGTTTTTTAGTGCACAATTCAATAAGAGCCGACACCGGGTGCTTGCCTGTATGGAACGCATATAACGAAATGAGGATGTCTAGAAGTATAGGGTTTTGGACTATTAAAATACAATAGTGCTGGATTTTTATTCATTGTCAGTACTTTTTGAAATGTATTACTCCACCAACCACTGTATATTTGTGCTGTTTGACACTGACGGAAGAGTAACACCATTTTGTCGGTGTGTGCATGATACATTTCCATTTATCAATTGCAGCCACCTAGTGATCTTAGGAGGTATTACATAACCATGAAAAAAAGGGGAGGAGGAGATTATCAACAAATGTGCCATGTTAGATTTTTTTCCTATTTACCCATGAGGTCCTTGGTTACCACCAGTCCCCCTGTTGGTTTCTGTGGCTTCTCTCCTTCTGCAACCAGGCCTGACTCAAACAGAAAGATGTTTTTTGAATCACCGTTCATCTCAAGCATGGAGGAAGTACTGCAGGACATCCTGACCTTTGCGGTCCACTTTGAAGTCAATGATAATCGGCTCCACGGTCCCCTCACGGTTTCGCCCCAGCCCCTCTCCTGCCCTCCAGCCCATCTTTCTCATCAAAAATTCACCTACGCCGCCTGATACTGGCGCAGCCCTGAGGAATTGGTCCTAAATCAAGACATACGAGGGTTAAGCGTAAGACAGCAAACAAACACATCGAATTTGTAGTTCTTGCGAAGCATTGTGTCTACATGCTCAACAAATTCAAAGGTTATAGGGGGTAGGATGCTTGCGATGGCCCCAGGTTGCGTGCTTGAAAAAATAAATAAGTCAGAGTGCGCAGCAAGTACAAGTATCATATCTGAGATATTGCTTAGTGTTTTTGTTTTGTTTTATTTTTGTTTTTAACACAGCATACGCACACACAGCACAGAGCAAAACTATGAAGTGCAGTGAACAAACTCTAAAGAGACACCCTTTAACAGGGATGAAAAGTGGCTACTCCGGTCTCCGCCCACATTCCAAAGACATGCATGTAGGTTAATTGGGCGCTCTGAATTGTGGTTGTGCTTGTGAGTGTGAGTGGTTGTTCATCTCTGTGTGCCCTGCAATTGGCTGGCAACCAGTCCAGGGAGTACCCCGCCTACTGCCCGAGGCCAGCTGGGATAGGCTCCAGCACCCCCACGATCCCCCGTGGATAGGCTCCAGCACCCCCGTGATTAATGTTCATAAGGATACAATGTTATGGAGAGATGTAATTATAACAATTTTGTAGACAAATATACTATTCATAATTGCGGTGGAGAGTTGGAAGGGCACAAAATATTTGACTCTCCTAGGAGGGGCGTAATAGCAAGTACTGGTCATGGAGAAGAACTGGTTTAAGGTGGAATTGTGTTGCATCTATTACCTTCTTCAGCCAAGCCTGTGGGCCGCTGTTGGACAGCTCCTCCGAGGAGAGGACCTGGGCTCCTGTGGAGCCCGTGAAAAGACCAGGAACAGTGTTGGATTGGGCCCACGCATCCACCTGTTAAAGGATCATTTAAGATGAGCTCACACAGCATATCAACCGATGCTAGGCTAACTAATTTGTATACAAGCACGGCAGCCAAGTGACTTGTGTATGAGTTGAAACCTCAAGAAAATATCTGGACTTCATCAGTTGAGTTGTAAAAATGACTTGTTAATCAACAATTAATTGATCACCAAATTAATCAACTCTTTTGATAATTAATTATGTAATGCTTCAAAGCCAAAATGGTCCAAAGCCTCTGATTTCCGCCTCCCAAAAGTAAATATTCTGATTTCTAACTGTCTACTACTCTCTATCATACCTCTCACCCTGCTTAAAACGGCTTTTCTCAAACTGTATGACAGCATAAATTCTACTACTCATTGATTCCATTCACTAAGCAATGATGTAACTCCACTGCATGTACAATAGATTCTTCCGGTTAGTGAATAATACGGAGATTAACATCTCATTGCACAAATGTAACTCTAACATTGTGACTATTTTCTTACATATAAAACACAACATCTATTTAAAAAATGTCAAATGACAGCTTTCCTATCAATGCTACACTGTGTTGTAGTACATAGGCTTGAACCACTATCGGACAGGAAGGGTGACTGAATGTTGTACTTGGTTCTCTATCTAGTGTACAGCAAAAAAGTAAGTAGTGTTGCAATGTGGTGGAAAATACCTTGTAAACTGACACCCAAGTTTCTGGTAAATTTCGATGGGAAGTTTTAAGGTAGAATTTTGGAAATAACAAGCATGAACACAAAGACTTAGTTTTATCACAAGAAGACATCCATGCAAAATAAAATTAAAAAGCATAACGTTTCAGAGTTAGTGGAAGTTTTGAAAAAATTGCCAAACAACAAATTCTTTCATTGAAAAACAAAAGCAGAAATGTTCAGTAACATGTCTCATTCCCCCGCAACCTAATCCATTAAAACATTTGCAAAAATCATCCCCATCCAAAAATTCCTACAAAGTCCAATTCAAAACATTACATGAAAAGAGCCCCTTTTCTTCCACAAAAGTCTATTTAAAAAAGCATCTTCCCTCAAGCCTCTGAATTTTTGCTCAACCCTTCATGACTCTTCATACTCAGATGTACTTGAATGCAATTTGATTGTTTTAGTCAGTTATTTAAAAAAAAAAACATTCTTCCCCCACCTAGGTTTCCTGTTAAGAGTAAACCTTCAAAGTTTCAAACTTTGACAATTCCCATACATTTGCAACCCTAATACTAAAATAAATGGATTTTTCCCTTGAGTGCATTATAAGAAAGTACAATTGAAAAATACAGTAATAAACATCTACTACCTGCTCTTGGGCCCGGCTAAGCATGCAAATGGCGCTGACGTCATACGGGTTCTCAGCCAATCGCTTCTGAGCTTTGATCCTCTCGCTCACAGCCTGAGAGATGTCGACTGGCTGCAAAGATGAAAGATGTTCAACAAATGTACCGTTTGTGCACCCAACAGCATGTTAATTTGCAGTAACTCAACCTGCGGCGGCGGACCAGGAAACACGCTATCATCATCTGACGCCGATGTCTCAGTCGTCCCCGGCAACTCCTCGGCTTTCGAAGTCTCACTGGTACCTGATGATGAGCTGGCTACTGCCTTGGGAACGGCGGGCTTTGTCTCATCTGGCGTTTTCTCCACTGGAACCCAATCTCCATAGGCGTCCAGTGTCTTACTTTCCTGGATAGCGCACACTGCATCACTTAGAATGGAAAACAAAACAGCCATCACAAGACACTGGAAATCTCTCATGGAAACCTTTTTACGGTGTTGAGATCCTGACGAGACTGGAAATTCTTTTGCCATGCCTGCGTCACTCCGGGCAGCAGGTCGCACAGTCGTGTTCTGAAGGTGAACATGTTGGTGTTATTTCCCCACTAATGAGCCGCAATCAAAGTAACATGTGAATTTACTGTGTCCGTTTGCAAAGTGTGAGTGCATTTTACACTGAGGTTGAAGTTGATGGCCTTATGTTCACGCAGGACCAATCCCCCAAATGGTTTTGCGTCGTCCTCGTCAACCGACACATGAGGCACCGCCACGGGCAGCTCACCTTTGCTGTCCACAATCATCTTGCACTTCTAGAAATACAAGCACACATTGATGCAATCAGAGGCAACAATTTCTCTGCAAGTTAAAATAAAACACATTTTAAAAGAGTGACAATATGTAGGATTAAATTGTCAAATCTCTGGTTCTCAAACTTGGGCCTGGGGACTTCAGGGACTTCAACCGTATTTGGTCAAGTTCCTTTCTATGGAACTGGTCATGAATATTTAGTTTAAATGTTAAAATAATAATAATAATAATAATAATAATAATAATAATAATAATAATAATAATAATAATAATAATAATAATAATAATAATAATAATAATAATTCAATGGAATTCTGGGGTGCACAGGGTAGTTGTTTAATTGGCATTCAGATTAAGAAGAAGTAATTGGAAAAATCGCACCTCTGCAAGGGGTCCCTGTCCCCAAAAAGTTAGAGAAGCCTTCCTTAAACAAAATAATGGCTTCTACCCAAGTCTGCAATATTGTATTCACAGCTGACTCTCTCGAATCTGTGTGCTTACATCTGTGAACTCCTTAATGCTGATGCTGTTGGCCTGCTTTGCTACTTTTTTTTTCACTTCCTCCAATGCCGCATTTATGCTGCTGGAGAGGTTTGCACCAGGAGGTTTGTTGGTTATGGTGGGCAGCGGCAGCAGCGAGGACAAAGTGCTGATGTTGGACAAGGCAGCGGTCATGGTGGCTGTAAAGCAGACGCAGGGAATCATCGACAACTGTTGAAGCGTTAACTTAACATGATTCTTCCAATGAGCATTCTTACCTGCCGTCATCGCAGCATTCATGGCCATGCCTGGAAATGTCAACGGCAGCATGGAGCTTTTCAAGCTGGCGGGGATGGACATACCCACTTTGGCGCACATGGCAGCTGCATTGGCCTTGGCAATTTCCAACAGCTGCTCTTTGCCTGAGGGAAACATAAAAGCCATGTTTCCACCAAGCGGTACAATTCAATTACTGTGACATTTTTGTGACCTTTTTCAAGGGATGTGCACAAATTCCAAAATGTACCACTTTTTGGCACTCCACTGGGGTACCTACAATAGCGGCACAGTCCATGAGTTGAAGCTTGGGGTCCGCAAAATTAGTTTGTCATTGATAGATTATTTAAAAAGAAAAAAAGAAAAAAAGAAGCATCCCTACATATGGGGACTGGAATGCCAAAAAAACCACAAACACAAACCAATTACCGTAATTTCCTGACTGTAAGCCGCGACTTTTTTCACACGCTTTCGTCTTATACAATGATGTGGCTAATTTATGCATTTTTTCTAATGGCCGCCAGGGGCACTTGAGCAGAAAAGGTAAGCGTGAGACAGGTGGAATATATGTGTCGAGGAAGACGCAAGTTTAATGTAACTTCGCGCTTTGTGCAATTAGCATGAACAGACCCTTATCATGGAAAATACAAGGTCTCAGTCTCAGTGACTTTTACCAGCATGTTATTTTTAACCAGCCCTTAGTTACTACCGTATCGCTGCTGTGTTACTGCCGCGTCACAGGCACTGTTTGGAAAGAAAAGCTAAGGTATATTATTAAATGTTTGAAAATTCTTTCTGTGTCCCGTCTGTCTTTGTAAATATCTCATGTTTCAATGTGGGCACGTGCGGCTTATGTATGTACAAAATGCTTTTTCCTTTAGAAATGTACTGGGTGCGGCTTCTAATCAGGTGCGCTCTATAGTACAGAAATTACGGTACTCCTCCCTACCTTAGCTCTGGGGATAATAAAATTCTGGCTGTGTCCGAATGTCCACCCCTATCCACTAAACCCTCATTCACTATACAGTCCCGCACAATATTGTAGCCAAATATATATTGCACTCATTCTGTTTGGCGATTTGGACAGCCAGCTTACTACTTGCTCGTTGACACATTAAGATCTACGACTATTTATTGTCAATAGAAATGTACTGTAATTCCTTAGTTGCACATATTTTCAATTAAAATGAATTATTTCCTTATCATAGAGTTTATGTACGGTATCACTTTGATGCTCACCCTCGGTTCTGCCATTTTGTTTTCCTGCTTGCAATGCATTGTGGTATACATTAACTGGTTGAATGACCATTTCCTTTTCCAAGTGCATTGTGGGTAAGTTTGAGTGCCCTACATTGTTTCCTTTTGGACATTCGGACACCCCTACAAAATGATGTGACCCCACAGTAGTGCACTCAATGCTTCATTACAGTCAGGTTTGGCTGCATTACGCAGCGTGCAGCAGACATAAGTGGCAACTGTGTAGACATGGAGATAATGCATAAAGCAAATTTGTTGTAGCTGACCTAGCTCACTGATTCGTTGAGGGCTGTCATGTTTCCGTTTAGGGGATCTTTTTTTGCGGAGTATGAGCTCAGGCGAGCTGCTTGGCTCTCGTTTCCAGCGGTCCCTCTGGCTATAAGTCCCTCGCCGCCTTCCATCTCGTGACAGAGAACGTGACCTTCGTGACCTCCGGCTTCTGTACAGACCACATGTATTATTTCATTACTGCGACCACAACAAATACTCTCTAACAGACCGGAGACCTACCTCGACCGAGATCGCCTCCTTCTCGAAGAACTCCTGGATCTGGATCTGGACCTCGTCCTGCGAGTCCTATAAGGTGACCGGGATCTCTTCTGCCTCCTAGCTGACTTTTCGTCTTTACTCCTTGATGGGGACTTGGATGACTGGCGCCTTTTTTTTGCAGGGGATTTCCTCACACTGGCTGAGATGTGTTTTGATACCTGCAGCTGTGGCTCAACGGGCTCACCAGTCTGAAGTGACTGACTGGATCGATTTGGCACGGATGGAGGTGCAGCAAAATCTGAAGCTGGAACATCAAACCACAATCAAGGAATAGTTTTTGGATGACCATCAGGTCAAAACGAAATAAAAACCTAAAAATGAAAGAAAGAAAGAAAGAAAGAGAGAAAGAAAGAAAGAAAGAAAGAAAGAAAGAAAGAAAGAAAGAAAGAAAGACATCGACCCATCTAGCCACACATCCATCCATCCATCCATCCATCCATCCATAACAGACAGGGCCATGAAAATTTGTACCTGAATTGTCTCTGCTGGTCTCTGTTGTGGCCTCTGCTGGCTCGTGATTATGGTCTAAACTCTGCAGCTCTATTATGCCCCTTCTTTTAGGACTTGAAGACAGTAGTTGTATAACTTTTGCAGAATCTTGTTTGGACTCTATGGATGGGTCCAAACCACCCCTGTTGTCTAAGGACCTATGCACAGACGCATACAGAATAGACAAGAATATCAAGAAAAGGTATAGGGTTAGGGTTTTCAATGACTACATTTTCAATTGGTTTAGCATTTTTAGACATATTTTAAAATTCCCTCAGCACAGAGTACCTGGATGAGTTGTGGTGACCATGTGAACTGGACCGCGAGCAAGATCTGGATTTTCGCTTGCCAGGTCGAGAACTCCATCTCTCCGGGCTGGAATGTGAACCGTAGGAATGTGAACGGGAACGCCTCCTTTTTCCCTCATCCGCTTTTGCTCCACTTGAGCTGTCCTGGATTGAGAACAGACTAGTTAGTTATTCCCAAGTTTTGACTACAACAAAAACTGATCATGTTAGATCCCAGTTAAGCTTTTTTTATTTATTTATTTATTTAAAAAAAAAAATTATTTTTAATTTTTATTTATTCATTTATTTTTACCTGTTTTGGGACAATATCAGGCAATTCCTCACATGGCCTTGGCAATAAGCTTTGGCCACATTTACTCTTTCTTTGCTTGGTGTCAGAATCAGATGAATTTCCTCGTCTCTCGTCCTTATGCCTCTTTTTCTTCTTCTTTTTCTTTCCTGCTTTGTGCTTGTGACTTCTGGAGCTACTCGCATGATCACCTGAAAAAAGTAAATGCCAAATGTTACACGAGCCAAACTTCTGGTTGATGGAGAGGATAGAAAATACTTACATGGCTGTTCATTATCTGTTGGGGCTCCTTTTCTGCAATAAATAGTAAAACTGAGTTTAATAAACAACACCGTTTATTGTGAAGTTTTATGACGTACTTCATTTCTACATAGACAATTCTAACATAGGTAAGTAGTGGCACTCATATTCACACAACTCAGGAGGTCACTTGCACATCATTGTTAAATCATGTAAGAAGGTACAGAATTGCCACAGCAATCACCTGAAATTCGATGCTGTTTCTCAATATTACAAGCCAATGAGTATCAAACTGATGGTCCAGTGTTGTTGTTTTTGTTTTGTTTTTTAAATTAAAAAAACAAAACTTCACATTGCTTCTTTGAAAATAAAAGCCAGATTGGCAACTGTGATTTAATAAGTCAGTTTTACCTGGAAGGAGCGTCCAATTCTTCAGAATCACAACTGCTCTCGTTTGCCTCCTTCTCTCGTTTCCGCTTCTTCTTCTTACTTTTATGCTTTTTGTGCTTCTTATGTTTCTTCTGTGAATTTGTGTTATCAGTATTTTTGTCTTTATTATCCTCTGAAGTTATTTCACTGCATGCAGCCACACCTGGAGGAGCACTGTCAAGACGATAAGAAATATATGAGGCACACGGTAACGGAATGCAACACGTGGTCTGCATCAAACGTTACGTCCATATACAGGACTGTCTCAGAAAATTAGAATATTGTGATAAAGTCCTTTATTTTCTGTAAAAAAAAATTTTACAAAATGTCATACAATCTGGATTCACTTGCAGGTGTTTTGAGTTAATTAGACGATTCAAGTGATTAGTTGAACAGCCTACTACTTTTTCATGATATTCTAATATTTTGAGATAGGATATTTTGAGTTTTATTTAAGCTGTAAGCCATAATCAGCAATATTAAAATAATAAAAGGCTTGCAATATTTCAGTTGATCTGCAATTAATCCAGAATGTGTGACATTTTTGTTTTTTAAATTGCATTACAGAAAATAAAGGACCTTATCACAACATTCTAATTTTCTGAGACAGTCCTGTAACTATGATCACAATCTGATTTTACATTACATTTAAATAAAGCATCGGCGTAATCATTGGATTCCCATCGTGGGACCAGAACATTAAAAACAGAACAAACAAACTGTCGTATGCAGTGCAGTTCTGAAAACATTGTAAATTACAATAATACCAAGAAATTGAGATATTTCCTTGAACAAAATGTCATGTCGCATTCTAAGAATAAGCAGCTCCATTAACACAGTACACGTTCTGAAGACAGGACTGAATACAACCACGCCGTCATTAGTCTATATATACTTTACTTTATAAGCCCCCAGCACAGTGTTATATGCTGCTATTAACGTTTAGGCAGGATAGACAAGCGTAAAAAACATTTAGCGGCCACTTTTTTTTTTCATAAACCCAACATGTTCGGATTTCAGTTTATTTGCGACACTTGTCTAGCTACGATGCATGCAACACTGAATCTTGACATACGTTTTGTTGACATTCTGGTCTTCAATTTCTCGTATTTTATTCAAAATAAAATCTTGAAAAATTTGCTCTATGTTGGCTGCCATTTCAAAAGCGTACAGCTAAGAGATCCGGGTAGGAACTATCGGGAAGTAACGTTCCGGTGTATGCTTTTGTTTCTCTCTTGTTGGTTGTTGTCTGAGTTCCTTGTTATTTTTCCTCACAATAATCAGCGTTGAAAGGGAATGTCGGGTTATATCTACTTATTTAACATGGATCTCGGAGTACTCACTTAAAAACAACAACACTTTATTTAACTCGGAGTCGTGTTTGCTTTAATTACCCTATGCTAATACTTCAAAAGATGCAAGTTCATTGACAAAGAAGCTGATCATGTGGGGAAACTGGAAATAACATTTCATGGCATATAACGTAGGACAGTACAATCATTGGATCATTGCATTGTCACGAAATGTCAGCGCTGATTGACAGAATACTGTCATGCATTTGCTCTGATGCCGTCAGAAATCATCTGGGGTGTCGCGGTTTATCCAGTTTAACTTGAGTTGTCCTACAACTACAACAGATATACGTGCCTATTGATCATCCCACATCTATGTTGTTCCTGTCATCTATGCCAGCGATAGTGACAATCAGAGCAATTAAATGCTCTTCAATAATAAACCTGTATGTTGACCCGTTTCCATTCATACAATGTAAGTCATAGCTATCTGGATGGAATATATTAGCTTCATGTTCAATTAAACAGGCCTAGGTTTCACAGCGAGTAAGTCACTTTGTGAGTAGATTGAGACAAATAATAATTTCAGTATTCATACTTGTGACTTTTGCTTGATGGTGTGCTGGGTAAGATATCTTTCATGTAAACCGGGTGCCTCAGCTCAATAATGGCTTGGAAACACTGCAGTGTAACAGTAAATTCATTTTTTATTGGCTTGTAGGCTCAGCAACAGTGATTTCTAGATCAGAATAACTCTTAGCACATCATATGAAGCCAAACTGACTAGAATGGCAGCCCTGTTTTATTCATTTTTTTAATGTGTTTATTTTGGGCATGGCTAGAAAAGGGAAAGAAAAAAAACACACCATGTTGTCACATAATACGGATGTAGAAGGCCTTGCTGTGTCTGTCATACATGGACAGTTATGTAGATGAGCGAAACACAGAACAAGTCTAACAATTCCTTGCTAGTTTACAAGAAAAAAAAACAAAAACGACACTTTCCAATACATTGAAATGACAACAGGAAGGACACTGAGAACAGTACATTCTCATTTTCAGAGGAGCAATTGAATGTGAAGCAGGCACATGTTGACTACACATACGCCATTCAAAACAGTTACAATAGTAAAAATGTAATGTTGCACACACACCATCTTAAATTACCACCATGACAATCCGAAGTTTTGTGGCAGGTAATATGTAGCTTTTGTTTTTTTTATTGAAAAGCTTTTTTTTCCCACCCAAAACTTGAGTGATGCTTGCAAGAATGATGCTGCATTTATATTGCGAGGGATTCTTTTGTCAATTACAAGCTTATCTCATGCACATGTTAATAATAGCACATCTAACAAATCCATAAACCAAATATCCAACCATATTATGAAGCATGAACGTGAACATAATGTTTTACACACCTCAAAACTAGTATTCCATCCTCCCCAAACCTCAAATTAGAGAGTTGTTATCGTACGGCTGAACATCTCAAAAAGAAGTTCCAATCTTTCCCAAAAGACACAAATACAGCATCTGATCCTAAGTTCGCCTCCTTGCCAACGGGACAATACAGCACCTTCCAAGGTACCTTCCCAAATTCAGAGTGCAAACCTCTAAGAGCGCATCTTCTGCTCTGTATGAATGACATCATGAGGATGATTTAACAGCTGTCACTCCAGTGCCGCTAACTGCTCAACATTGTGCGTGTAATCGGGTCGGCGCGTCTGGACGATCTTGGGCCGTGGGGGCCGCGCCATGCTGTCCGGGTCGTTGTCATCCCGAGCCAAGCTGTCACCGAGCTCTTCTTTGCAAACATGGACGACGACACTGGGGGTGGTGGACGTGGCTGTGTGGAGCTCGTATTTGTCGCCTGGAGATGAGTGTGTATGTTTAGAAAGATCACATAAAAAATAATCACTTTCCATGTACAGTACATTGTTTGGATTTCTGTTTGCTAGCAAAACGACAACAAAATAGTCAATCTTATGCAGGAGTTCATTTAAGGCAGGGGTGTCAAACTCATATTAGCTCAGGGGCAACATGGAGGAAAATATATTAGCAAGTGGGCCGGATCGGTAAAATTGTACATAATTTTTAAAACATTGCCGTCAATTACATGCAGATTTTCGCTATTTGTGGGCCAGCCCTAAATTGCGGGGCGCATCTGTACAAATATTGTCCCAAAACTTTTAACTTTACAAAACTATCTCGCGGGCCGGATAAAACCCCATTGCGGGCCTGATCCGGCCGCCGGGCCTTATGTTTGACACCCCTGATTTAAGGTGTACAATCCATTACGACCATTTACCCTGGCAAACGCCTGCGGGCTACTGAATGAAGTAATGAGTACAATCAATGATTAGCAAAGGAATCTAATTAGGGCAAATCAGTTTATTATTATTATTATTATTTTCATTATAATTATTATTTTTATTTTTTTTAAGACATCACATCTGTTCAATATGGCAACTTGACAATGGATGCATTTTTACTGAAACATCAGACACCTCAAATGCACATTGCCAATTAAGTAAATTGATTATTAAGTCATTACTAAATGATAACTAATTACATAATGAGGTAACCATGCCCAAATAAATGCTCAATTCTGGCGTGGCGCCACTATCACAAAAGATAACGGGAGAGGTGGTGGCTCAGGGATTTTAGTATTATGACAACAGCAAGAGATCTTGTCAGGGTTGTACAGTAAACTGCATGGAGAAAATGGAGGAAAAAATGCGGTGTCCCAATGTCCTGAGCTCAACTCAACTTTATTTATAAATCACTTTATACCATCACTGCATACAAAATGCTGCTGGATATGGAGGAAAAACAAGTCATGCAATAAATAGAGGTAAAACAAAACAACAAAATAAATGAATTAAATATAAGTATAGGTAAAAGTAATTCAAATTATCTCGATCTCTGAGACGCAACTTTAATGACGTACCGTGATGTCAGGCATGACACTACACCAGTGCAAGAGGGTGCTATAGTCCTGTGAGAAATCTCTATTGCCACGGTAAAGCACCTCCAGCATTTTACATGACATTTTAAAATATTGTGTTTTCATTTAATAAAGCTTTCAAACCTAAATCTGATTACAGTAGTACATATGTGCATATGAGCCAAGTCTGCAATGATATGAAGAAGGAAAGAATAACAGGTTCAAATGTACCTGGTCCTAGTTTCGAAATGGCACACAGCAGGTCATAGTTGACCACCGGCATGGCGTCCTGAGACTGCTCCCAGCCAACTGGAGGTGAGGCGGGTGGGGAGATAAGGAACTGCTTTTCTGGCTTTGGAGGCTCAAGTCTAGGACTCCCAATGTGGACAGACTGTAAAGAAAAGACAATGACCATTTGTCCACGCAATATTTATGGCCAAAAAAAGAAAAAGTGTCTCTCGCAGTCATCACCTGGGCAAAGTAGAGGCGCATCTCTTTGCCATGAAAATCAGTTTTGTGTAGTCGCAGTCTCGCCTCTGACGCAGCCAGCGCGTCGCTGAAATTTATCCTGACCCGACGGAAGGACTTGAAGTACTGGAACTGAACATCTTGGTCAAAAGAATGGAATAAAGCCTCAAAGCTGGCCTGTAGTGAAGAGGAGGGCGAGAGTACGAGAGTGTGAGAGAGAAGGAACAGAGTGTCAACTCAAATTGATTTAAGAACGATTGCTCATCATCATCATCATCATCATCATTTCCAACATTTTATAGCAGCACCACAAACAAAAACACATTTCGACAGACTGGGTTACAAAAACAAAAAAAACAAAAAACAAAAGTGATAAAACCCACAATTCAATTGAATGGTTGTATTAAGGTGGGGGAGCCTTGCGCTTGTTTCTGTTTATTGAGCAGGGTCCATCTAATCTGAATCTTAACCTTTTTTTTTCTTTCAAAAAACAGCAAAGGCTTGTCATTTAATGCCAGGTGCTCGCGCTCCATGTGCCAATGCAGTTTTAATGTCTTCATTGCCTCATTTGCAAGAAAGTTGGGACATGTTGCGATATTACGTAGAGTGGGGTTGATGCACATGAGATGACTAGCAGTAGATCTGTGCCTTAAGCAAGACTGGCAATATTAATTTTCTTTTTCTTGAAGATTGGAGGTTCACCTTCTGTTACATTATTTGGCCTGTTTGAAATGGCACTCAACATGTTTTTAAACTCATGTTTGCTAGTATAGCTGTATCTTGGCTTACTTTTTTTAAAATGAGTTTTGACAGAGACACCTGCCCTGTGACCAATCCAGGATGTACCCTAATCAGTATAGAAAAATGGATGCATGGATGTGTTACAATCACTACTTATCTCACCCTCACACTGTGAATGGATTAGGATATATAACTATCAGTTTAAAAAAAAAAAAAAAAAAAAGTACTCTGAATCCTCATTTTATTCAGGCAGACAGTCAACAACAGTGTGCTAAAAAGCTAAAATCACATAAAGAAGGTTAGTAGCAATAAGCTCTTTGACAGAAGAGAGAAGGTATGAATATTACACCAAACCCGGTAACAAAAAAAAAGGAAAAGTGACCATTACTAGTACTGCTGGGAAGCATCACGTTATAACCATGATGGAGAACTTTGCTTACCTGAGCATCAGGATGAATGAACACTTCCTCATTACTCACTGAGGCGACAAGACACAAGTGGTTACACTTGGTGGTTTTGATATGCATGACAGGCAACAACGGATGCCGAAATCTTCTCCACTTAATTCTTGAATTCAGGATTGCCGAGAGGCTTGTGAAAGGCAGCTGAGGGGACGATGAAGAGGAAGGAGAGAAATGGGAAGGTTGGGGAAGTGTGGCCTTCCCCAGTGTGACAGGTGAGAAGTGATCCGATGCTCCAAACCAAGAATACGGGGGAAGTTTGGTTTTTGGCTGAGCCTCTATCTTCTAGCTTCCTCTGTCCTCACACTGCCCCACAATGTCCTAGAAAGCTATACCAAATGTAGATTCCAATGTCCTCCCAGACCAAGCATCGACTGTATCTGCTTCATAAATGACCCATCAGCTGTGAGTCAACCTTTAAATTGAAGGAATTTTCCAGGCATTTGGGTGTGGAGAAATGACTCATTTAGTCTGTCTCTCACGCTAGCTTCCTCACTCTCGCCCCCCCCCCTTTTTTTTTTTTTTTAAATCACGCCCCTTCTACAACACATTGACGCACTGCCCACTAAATCAGCGATTCGCTGAGTTCCAACAGCCAGGGAGAGAGGGAGGAGTTTGTCTATTTTCTCGACATATATAATTGGATGCCAACTGATCAGACGGAAATACGACAGCGTGTGTATGAAGAGCAGGTAATGACATCACCTGATGTCTGACACGTCAAGCATTACATTCAAATGTGACAATATAACCTCTTGGCAAGTCAGACTGCCTTACACACAAAGACCTTTGGGGGCATGTACAAGACATAAATGTGAATGAGCCAGAGTGAGAAAGACAGCGTAATACAAAAGGTGAGAGGGGGAACAGCTGAGAAAAGAACAGATGGCAGCTGAATAGAGGCAGCAAAAAGGAATGGAAAGAGTTACAGAGACATGACGGGTAGGAAGAATGCAAACTGGAGGGGTGAGGTACTGCTCATGGAAAGTATGCAGCATGATAACACGCTTTTATGAGGTATTAATAGCAAAGAGCGTGAAGAGAATATTGTGTGATGTTAGGGCTAACGAGTTAAGTTTAGCACGTGCATTCATTACTTTAGCTTAGTTTACCACTTCCAATTCCTATTTACCCAGTATTTCTGCTGTTGCATTGTCATTGTGGCTTCAAGGAAACATCTGCAGTGTTTCACCATTTAAAACAATTCCTAACAAAAGATCTCTGAACTTGTGTAAAAATACACCTATAGGGAAAAGCTCATCATGAACTTATAATGTTCCCTTTCTGGAACCACTGGAAGGCACAATTCATTTTCATGTTCTTTATACATGTACAATCAATTCTTCCATTGAAAGTCATGCTGCTGTGCAACCCCCATTCTATACCACAACCAAAACAACATGCACAGTGGAAAATGTTGTAACCTGAAGAGTCAGCTGACTCATGAATCCTGACAGGCAATGTGTTTCTGGTTTTATCCAACAAAAATGCACTTCTGGATCTTGTTAAAAATATATATGTTGTCTTGAGAGAAAAGAAATTTCACTTCAGTTTTACTGTTTGCATCTCATCAACGTGACCAACATTCAAGTTCTTGCTTAGTCAAAACTTAAAAAAAATCTGTGCAATATGGAGGCTACTTATGACTTGGAGGTTTAGTAAAAGTAGATCTTTCCCAGTATAATAATAATAATAATAATAATAATAATAATCTTGATTAATCACTTAATTCAAAAGGCTTTTTAGCAACATTTTTTTTCTGTTATATGTTAATTCTTTCGACAATTGCTGTTACGAGGATGTTTTCAACATTTTTTGATTCACTGCACACACTCATTCTCCATTTTTTCCTAATTAGTTATTTACTTGCATCATTTAAAAAAAAAAAAAAAAAAAGACCCCAGTAGTTTGACATGAACAAATATTCTGAATGTCACATGCAAACATTTATTAAATGCTTTACTTTAATGCATCTACTGTAGTTATTGCTCAAACACAACCTGTGCTACCTTTAACGTAACCATACGCTGTCAAGATAAATTATATGTTATAATTTAGTTATATGTGTGATAAATCTGGGTTAATACATGATGTGATATTTTTGTGATTAATCAATGAGTTAACGCTTTAACTTTACTATAAAAAAGTTAACCATGATGTGAGCAATGATACTCTATGAACAGACAATGGGTTGTAGTGTATGTACGGTATCCAAGATTTTAGCTTAGCCAGCATCCTTCCTGTTTCCATTGACTAAGATATCCTGCCTGTTTCCACTAAGACATCAGCATTTTCAAATATTCAAATAAGAAAATACTGACAATGTTGAATCATGCGATCTTCAATTTACTCTGTTGACAAAACAGTAATTGTTTCCAATTGCTGAATTTATTTAACGCTGACAGTGCAGCTGCAATTGACACTTCTTATTAGAAGGGAAGTCAACCCCCAAATGTTCTTGACAATAATGTTATATGTGTCCTCAATAGTCAAAACACGACATTCTGATTAATATTGCGTTTGTGTACCGTATTTTCCGCACTATAAGGCGCACCTCATTATAAGGCGCACCTCCAATGCATGGAACATTTTCAAACTTTTTCCATATATAAGGCGCACCGCACTATAAGGCGCTAGGGATAGACCGATAATCGGCCCCGGCCGATTATCGGCGCCGATATTTGCCATTTTGACAAATATCGGCATCGGCCATGTTTTGAATCTGAAGGCCGATAAAGCTCACTGAGCAGGGGATACTTGCGAACGTAGCGAATTTGGGGTTTTCATCAGGATTTGTAAGATGTTCGCAGTCAGTTTTTATTTGTCGTAAACACATTTGGAACATATTCACACAATTTTTCACCGCAAAAATCTTTTTGAAACGTTTTTACGAACCCTAACAAAAACCCCAAATGAGCTACATTCACATGAATTTGTTACTCAGTGAGAAATTATATATAGTTTGAAAGAATTCCCCCCCCTCCCCATTTTACTGCAAATGAATATCGGCTTGAAATATCGGTTATCGGCCAACTTGACTACAAATAATCTGTATCGGTATCGGCCTTGAAAAAACCATATCGGTCTATCACTATAAGGCGCACCGCATTATAAGGCGCACCTTCAATGAATGACATATTTTAAAACTTTTTTCATATATAAGGCGCTACAGTAGAGGCTGGGGTTACGTTATGCATCTATTAGATGGTGCTGCGCTAAAGGGAATGTCAACAAAACAGTCAGGTCAATCAAACTTTATTAATAGATTACAAACCAGCTTTCTGACAACTCCAAAATGAATAAACAGCTGTTTTATTATTTTCTCTGAGGTAAAGTATTAGTATTAGCTAGCGATCCAAGATGGCGGGATGTTCTGCGCATGCACGTCACCGATCGTGCAGGGTCACCGATAGCGTCTTGACAGCGAGACCTGTTGCGGCTCAATATTGATCCATATATAAGGCGCACTGGATTATAAGGCGCAGGGTCTTAAAAAAAAAAAAAAAAAAAAAAAGAAACAAAAAAAAAAAAAAAAAAAAAAAGAAACAAAAAAAAAAAAAAAAAAAAGGCGCAGGGTCAGCTTTTGAAAAAATTGAAGGCTTTTAGGTGCGCCTTATAGTGCGGAAAATACGGTAATATGAGATTAGCAGCAAAATCCACCCCACCCGTTTTTATCCATTTCAGGGGGCCGCGAAATGGCCGCCCACTGAAATGCTGTCAACTTTTTTTCTTTTTTTATTAAAACTTTGCATTTACAACTGTCACTTGCTGTCAACTGAAAATGACATCACAGTTGCTCAGGACTCAAGTAATGGCCAATCAATCAATCAATCAATCAATCAGAGTGCTGTGTTTAGACTAGTGGGGCTGCATAATATTGCCAAGAAAACATTTTGGGTCGACTTCCCTTCAACTGGAAGATTACTTCCAGGAATGTATGATGATGTGGCAGTGAAGGCTGGGAAAGTGTGTTAGACTCCAAGGGGATTAATTTGAAAGGGAAAACTTTCAATTTGAATTTGAAATGCTGTACATATTTGTCACAACAGCCCTGGAAATTTTCTGACACACCTCATAAATTTGATTGTTTTTCATTTTTGCATTTACAATATTAATATTATTGACTTTTTTTTCCCCTGCTGATCAGTTATTCAACTTCAAAGTCCTATCCGACTTGCACAGCCATTTATCACAGAATGTAAATATATTTTCTTGATTTTCTTCATTTCAGCAACATTTGATCTCCCTATTCAACAGATGCTCAGCACAACAGCTTGTTTATGTGCTTCACTCTGCCCTTGTTACTTGATGTTGGTATTTCCCCCGATGCTCGACAGAAAAGTCGTCATGGAAAACCTTACAATAGAAATGCCACTTTAAAACTTTCCATTTCAACAGCTGACATTTGTTTCCATTAGGTCCCATTTAACACAAATGAAAACAAAGAATAGGAAAAACATGAGTCGGGAAAAAAAAAGTTACAATGTTAAAGACTGTCATGATGTAAATTCCACAGTTTATCAACCATGCAAACTAATATTCAAAATGTGAATGCTGTTGGGCACATTTTTAGTTTGCATAAAGTACCGAAGAAAGTGTAGAGCAAATTTTGAGTGTGTTTTGTGGTATTTTTAAACCTGGTGAACATATGTGTGATATTAATGATTAAAAATATTTATTTTACTTCTTTTTTGGATGTTTCTAATATGCCAGACTGCCAGAACCACTTTATTATCACAATATGTCAATTTCCAAAATTCATATTTGAATATTATTGTCTGGGAAGGCAATAAAACGTAATAATAACAATAACCAACATTTCGTATTTGTACCCTGTCTGGGACGTCTTGGTAAGCAGTGGAGACCTGCCAGAATTGCCCATGGATCTGGCGGCTGTTCGTGAGTTTGTGAGCTGTTCATTATGAACTTAACCAGTAAGAGAGAGTGTGAGAGCAATAAAACCAACTTTAACACACCTATACCCTATTGACAAGATAGACCTTGTAACAGAAGTGAGTCACGTGACATTCCAACTTCCGAGTTTCACACATCAACTTTTTCTGTTTCCTGTTTGTGGCATGTGGGCTGTGTCCCAGTTCTTGTTCGTGTTGGAACGTGGCCAGCAGTGGCCGGAAACGGCGCTGATGTTTGAAACCTGGAAGTCCGTGGCACCTACCCAATTGGGCCCCATTTCAATATTTACATTGGTAGTCACCTTTGGTGCCAGCCTTTTGGACATCTAATGGCTTCCTGTTGAGTTTTGACAGGATTGTAAAGCCACACCGTAATACAAGCTGCACACATAACTTTGGTACACTGTTGCAAAATGTCACTGTTGTCACATGTAAAGAGATAATAAAACATAAAACAAAAACTATGAGGGTGTGCTTGCTTTAGTGAGATATATTGCCAATCCTAAACGTTCTTTTTGTCCCTATCTGTCTGCCAAATATATTAGTGCGTGTATATATGTTTTAGGAATGAGTGGCATTAATATTGCACAATTTGATTTTGTATTGCTAATTTACGAGGAATGACACATTCAATATGGCGGACAAGCTTACGTATCCCAGAAACGTGCTCATAGCGCACGCTCAATAACAAATCTATTATCGCCACCTACTGGGCACCAAAATTCACTGCTAGTTGGTTTACGCTCGTAAACTAATTAAATTCACTGAGTTGGGAATCACAGCGAACACAATCGAAGAAATTTAAATTACAACAATAAATACCAAGGGCATTTTCAGGTATCAGCCAATTTAACATTTGTCTTCTTACCTTCAAGCGTCCGTCGTTAAATAGATCCTCCGGCACTTTGTAGGCAACAAGGGCGTTTGGTAAAGCATTAACCTGAACCTCCACCGCCGTTGCGTCCTCTTCGGCAACATTCTCTGGTTGCTGCATTACTAGTTGTTTATTTTGTCGAAAGTGCTTTCTGGTGACACACAGACAGAAGGCAGCATTAGCGTCGCACACGCCCACTAGCCATTATACTTTCAGTGTAAAGAGCTAATATTGAGCAATTGTTTTACAATAACATCTATCCATTATACCCTTCACGTTTTTCAACATTTCCAAGCAATGTAGTCCCGAAAGAATGGCTACACTAACTACTGTTGTCTTAAAAACCGCTACAAGCCGGACACAGCTCGCAGGATAAACTGACCAGGAATCGGAGTAGACGACACTCACTAAACGACCACAGCCTGTCCCATTCAGCGAAGTTCCCGTCTGTTCCACACTCCGAACGTAAACACTACGACATTTAACAGAAAGTGGCAACAATCTAGGCTATACAATTGTAGTTTTTGTTTGCTGAATGACTGTGGAGACTAGCGGAAGTGGCGTCATTACGCAGAACAGCTGATTACCAGTCTCCACCACGCGTCAGACGTTTCACCTGACGTCACATCTTTACATATGAATAGCTTATTGCGATTCAGCCATTTTTAAGAGTTGCAAAAAATTAATAAGTAAGAAATAATTTGTCCAAACTACAGTCCGGGCGCAATTTGCGGCCTACGGCATTTACTAAAATTCACATTTTACATGGCCCAAAGAGGCACTACATTGAGGTTAATTAAGTCAAGTCAAGTGGGTAGAATGGAGGGTCGCGAAAAAAAAAAATAGGTGCCACTACTACTAATAAACTCCTTAAATGGATGAATGAATGAATGAATATAATTCAATTTTGGAAGCACAAATTTGTTTCTTTCATTTTCTCCTATCATATTGATTATCTCTAAGTATGGGTAACTATTTTTAAAATGGTCAAATTTCTACAGTTTTCTCTTGTTTTGGTCAGCACATGCAGACTTTAACCAAACAACTTCACACCGCGACTGAGTGGGAATCAAACCGTATTGTCGGGTGAGTGAATCACTCACAATATGTCAATTGTGAAATATTGTCAAATGTAATTGTGATGGATTACCAACAGTTTGATGTCTTTTTAACAGTACTGTCTGGTATGGTGCTTCAACTGAAATTATGCTGGGTTTAAGCTCCGAGTCATGTGGGGATCAGGCTTGGTTTAATCCTCCAGGGAGTGAGAGAGAGTGTAGGTGTAAGTGCGTGATTGAGAGAAACAGAGAGAGGGAAAGAAAGAGAGACAGAAAAAGAGAGGGAGTGAGGGAGGTCCGATAGATTTTGTCTAATTCTGCAGTACGCTTTTTGGCTTTTAGCAGGGAAAGACTGACTGCAGCTCTTGAATTTCAATGCCTATTATTGGATGTCTCAAAATTTGGAATTTTTAACATTGACTTCCAAAAGGTATTTCGTATTGAACCTTCAAACTCTGGACTGACCAAAATCTTACCACACCCGGCTGGGAGGTACCTTTCCTTAAGCTTTCAGTTGTTTTTTTGTAACTATAATTTTAATTTTATTTATATTTCATGTAATTTAATCTACATCTATTCTTCATTTTGTGCCTTGTCATTTTAAATCTGGAATATTGTCATCTTGCATTTGTTGTCAGCAACACTCTGACATTCCACATTTAGACTAACTTGTGAACTGAAAAGAAATATTTTGGAAATTCATTTTTTATCTGGAATTCTGAACCCCTTAGACAGAACTACGAACTAAGAAATTGGACATTCCGACCTTTTAAATTTTCCAATGGCTCAGTCAGACTTCTGGCCAAACCCGGACTTATCAAACTCCACTGTTGTCCACAATCCTGTCACTTTTTCTTCAGACACAAATAACCCGAGGGGAAAAAATGAAGGGGACGGAGAAGATGAAGATGAAGAGGTTGAACTTGCTGAAGAGGTGGGGGAGGACATTTTGTTAACGGCTGAGGCAGGAGATGAACAAGATGAAAAAGAAAGCGCAGATCAAGCTGAAGAGGTAGAAATGGGAATTCTCTCAATGGCCCTGGTACCAAATGAAATGACAATGGAGGAAGAAGAAGCTCAGGAAAGACGGGAGGAGAGTGCAGAGGAGGGAGCATATGAGCAGCCCGAATTAAGGGATGAACAGACAGTGAACAGAGTCAAAGAGGAAGCAATGGCAACATTGATTGGAAATTTGTGCCACTTCTCAGCAGAAGCGCAACTCGAAGATGACAACAATAAGGAGGAAGGTAATGAAAATGACAACAATGCTCAACATTTGAAAATGGTTGACAGTACAGATCTATTAGTTGAAGATGTAGAAGCAGCCCAGACAGTTATTGAGAATTATGCTGAGACCAGTGACAACATTCTGTTTTTAGGAAGCGAAAAGGAGCAGGTAGGTGGAACGGAATCAACAACCGGGGTTATTATCCAAGAAGAAGAATGCTCAAAGGACACAGAGATGGTGACTACTGAAAACCAGAACGATTCCTTAACTGAATTACAAGTTGAGAAAAGCCAGCATTATGAAAGTGAAGATGGAAAACAAGAGGCTAAAGTGGTTGAGGAAGAAATTAAGAAAGAGAGTCAAACGCAGCATGAGGAGCATTTAAACAAAATCCAAAACTTGTGTCACATTCAAAGAATTGTAGAAGATGAGAAAGGGCAACACAAAGAAGAAAATGAGGAGCATGGGAGACGGGAGGAATCACTCAATTGCAAAGACATCATCCAGGAAGAGGAGAGGTTTCATGAAACAAACACAGAGACATATGTACTGGTTGAGCCTTCAACAATAGAAGAAGATAGAAATGGCAGGCACAAAATTGAAGAGCATGGAGAGCGAGAGCATTTGTGTGAGACTGAGGGGAAATTACAGGGAGAACAAATATCACGTGACATAAATATGGTGACCGAACGTTTAGCAAGTCACTACACAACATTGAATGATAACGAAGATGAAAATGCAACAAGTGAAGAACAAAACACTCACGAGATAAGGAAAATACGAGTAAATGCGATGGTGGAAGAAGAACATCTGATCAGACTGGCCCTGGAGGAATCTGCTCACAGTGCTCAATCCTCAGTTACTAATTTACAGGATTCCCATCAAAATGCAGTGACAATGAATGAGGCAACTCAGAGTGATCAAAAATCATCTACAAATTCACAGGATTTCCTTGAAGGTGCTGTGACAACAGATGAGGATGCGAACAGTGCTCATGACTCGACTACAATTTCCCATGAGTACCATCAAGCTGCACTGACCACTGACAAAGACGACAATAATGTAGAGGATTCCTGCAAGGTTCAAGCCTCAGTTAATAATTCACAGTCAAATGAAGGTTGGCAGTTAGAAGATGCTAGGACATCCACCCATTTAGAGGACCACGTGAAAGATGTCAGCATCGAGTTAGCAATGCTGGTCAAAACTAACGACGATCCCTGCCAGGTTTCACATACCCGTGTCGGTATTATACCTCAATGTTCTTCTGTTGAACGCGCAGCCATTCAGACCAGTCAGTTGATCGACATGGTGAAACATAGTGAAAGTACTCCAAGTGACAACAGGAATAACTCAACAGAACAGGACCTGACCAACAACTTATTTCAGAAGGAGGTCCTGAATATGGAGATACAGGATTTCGTCACAATGTCTGCTTCAGACAAAGAAATCAATCCAAGTCCGGAAACTAAAGAACCATCAGATATTACATTGATATCTTCCTTAGATCAACCAGAAGAGGACATTCATATCGAAGGATTTAAGACATCTGAAATAAAGGTGCAAAAAGAGAATATTCCCTTCACGGAATTGGATGGAGATGACCGAACCCCAGAGGAGAAAGAAGAGCTGGATAACTCCATTGAGCTTGACCATCAGGTTGAGGATATACATTTAATCACCCAACAAGATGACACAGAGCAGGACACAGAATCAGAGAAAGAGGTGAAACTCCCAGGGGAGGCGCTCAAGTCAGAGGAATCCTTGGTTGATGGACTCGAACATATAGAAGATGAATCTGGGCTGCCTCTCAGCAAACAACACGGAGGAAGTGATAATTTGAAGGACATGCAAAATCTAGAAGAGATTGCAGAACCTGTGACCATTTTAGATGATGAGAATGAAAAGACAGACAAGAGTCAAAACAGAGAACTTCAAGAGCTGGAGAATGTTGAGACAAAAGATGCCACAGATAACAGGTCAGAAGCACATGGAGATGAGAAACCAGTTAAAGAAGAGTTAGAACTGGATATAAATGGAAGGGTTAAAGAATTAAAACAAGCCGTGGAAAATGGGATACTTTGTCCTGATACACTGTCGATAAGTAAGGAAGTGAAACTGTTGTCCACTAGGAAAAAAGATACCGCAAGGATTCAAACAAAGCAAGAAGAACCAGGTGCATCCCTGGAAGGAAAACTCCAAAAAGAGAATCCAATAAGAACAGACATGAGAGAATCTTTAACTGACACCTTAAATCTACTCACGAGGGATGCATGGATAAAAGAGCTGAAGTCTGTCATTCAAGAGGAAGTTCTTCCTAAAAAGAAAGATGACCAGGTGAAGAAAAAGAGGGTGGTGCTGTTGGAGGATGGACAGTCATTCATTCCTCATCGGGAGTGGCAGACAGAGAAGCGACAGGAGATGATTTCACCAGAAGTGGTGGACAGTCTTTTGCCTCCCGTGCAGGATCACGCAACGGCAACACCACATGACCAGGAAAATGAGATCTCACTTTACGTCAAGGTAATGAAAAAATACACTGCAGTCGATCTAACAAAAGATTGGTGTTCATGGTAGCACATTAAATACCAAAGTAACAAAAATAAGCACACAACAACATGATCCAACATAGAGCTTGCTTTTTTTAATTTTTTTTTAATTTTGGTGGTGATTTCCCTATATTTGGGCCTGGGGGGCAGTTCCCTATCGACACCTTCTTAAAATAATCACCTAAATCTTTTTTTTTTCTTCAGATTTTTCAAGAAACACAAAAAAATTGACCCATTTGTATCATGAGGAGATGATTTAGGCAAAAAATAATAATTATTTTCCAAAAAAACAGCCTGCTAATTAAGGACAACGATTGATGAGGGTGCCGTGAAATAGTGACATGTTAGTTGCAAACCTAATTCAAGAAATTAGTGTGAATGAACATCAAACCTGAGTTCAGTAGGCTACTAGTCTTCTTCTCGCTCCTTATCGCCAATATGTGGGTTGGCCTATGTGCGCATGTGTGTGTGACAATGCGTGTTGATACTGCTGGAGAGAGTGGCAATCCGGATAAGCTTACATGTTGTCATAGTGCACTTTCAAATCCATCTGACCTGACAGACAAACATGTACATTTCCCGCCCTCTGTCTGTGGATCCAACGTCAAATGTGTACGTGAAGAAGGTGTTGTGCAGTTTCATTTTTTTGGCCACATTAGTGATTCAAATACTTGTTTTGGTGACTTAAGAGTAAAACTACTGTACACAAAAAATAATGTCCTTTTTAAAAAAAAATAATAATAATAAATAAAAATCTAGTACTCACACTGGGAAGAAGCAGAAAAAATAATCATGCAAGCTGTTTTTTGAGAGTTAGTTAGCATTGGCTTGACTTATGTTATCAAACGTGTTCCCAAAGCTTTGCTAACGTGAACAAATTTAAAAGACATTTTCAATGACAATGACAACAGGAAAAAAACAAAACAAACAAAAAAAAAAACCTTGTATGCTACGTGCTTCTTCAGATGAGACAGTTCAACACCAGAAAAGTCGACAACACCAAACAATTGTCTTAAATTAGGCCACGGATGGCGAACATCTTGCATCTCCAAATCTGTTATGTTGTTGTCAATAAAGTTTCCTGGTTCATGCTCTCCATGTTGTTAATGTCCCTGTTTCTACGACCATATAAATCCCCCAAATCGAAGTCAAGATCTCAACTGCAGTTGACTTTACCCCTCTGTCGAGTAAAGTGACATCATATGTCATCATCCACAACATTGAAAAAGAGTAATGAACTTATTTTGACAAGGTAATGAGTACAAAGTACAGATGTGTTCAAATGTAGAACATAAAAGTCAAGTTAAAGAACGTATAGGCTACAGTTCCTGTACCTAACATACATATATATATATATATATATATATATATATATATATATATATATATATATATATATATATATATATATATTAGGGGTGTTAAAAAAAATCGATTCGGCGATATATCGCGATACTACATCGCGCGATTCTCGAATCGATTCAATAATCGGCAGAATCGATTTTTTTTTATTTTTTTTTTTTTTTTTTTTTTTTTTTTTTTTTAGGATTCACACCTTGAGCATGGAAGAATGTTATATGAACGGCACATTAAGCCTTAATATTTTTATTTTAATGCTGTTCAAATGTGAAACAGATCGCAAACTGTGTACAGTGGCTCACGGTTATAAGCCTCAAGTTTTAGATAAATATATTTATACAAATCTTACAGTGTACATGTACAAATTTACTGATAGTATTTTCTAAATTTGAATGGAAAAAAATCGCAACAATCGACTTATAAATTCGTATCGGGATTAATCGGTATCGAATCGTGACCATTCGTATCGGGATTAATCGGTATCGAATCGAATCGTGACCTGTGAATCGTGATACGAATCGGATCGTCAGGTACTAGGCAATTCACACCCCTAATATATATATATATATGTATATATATATATATATATATATATATATATTGTCCTTTATTACTTCCCGCAATTGCCAGTAGGAAGTTTTAATGCTTTGAAAAAATGTGCTAATACTAGGTGTGAGAGCTGCTTGTCTCACATTAAACAAAAAGTGTCTTTATCACAGAATTTGTTGGATGACTGAATCAAGTTCAAACTCCCCTTCTGTTGGTCAGCGTCCAAGGTGATGTTTGAATTGTTTCTTAAAAGTGCTCAAATATAAATAATTGTTCTATTGGTCTTAGATGTATCCACGATAACAAGTTGAGGGCAATTATTTGGAGAGTAGGAATGTTGTACTGCTGGAGTTAGAAGGCTAATCTCTGCATTCTCACTGTGTAAGCTGATTAGCCTGCTGTTTGGTGTTCAGAGTTGTGGACACGGTAGTCCGGGAGGGGGGGGGGGGGGGGGGTGAATGTAAATGTAATTATGACCGTTTTGTTGTTGTTGTTGCTCAAATTATTCGTTTTGTCATTACATGGCCTGCTTTGATGTCATTTTCAGTTGACAGTGGCAAAATGGCACCCCCCTAGGCAGTTCCTGTTTTTTTTCTGTCTATAATTTACATCTCTCTGTTTACATCCATCCATCCATTTTCTTGACCGCTTATTCCTCACAATGGTCGCGGGGGGTGCTGGAGCCTATCTCAGCTGGCTCTGGGCAGTAGGCGGGGGACACCCTGGACTGGTTGCCAGCCAATCGCAGGGCACACAGAGACAAACAACCAGCCACACTCACAAGCACACCTAGGGACAATTCGGAGTGCCCAATCAACCTGCCATGCATGTCTTTGGAATGTGGGAGGAGACCGGAGTACCCGGAGAAGACCCACGCGGGCACGGGGAGAACATGAAAATTCCCTCTCGATTTACATTGTTTTTTAAAACGATGTTTTCATCAGCATATGTTATTTTCACCAATTAAAAAAAATAAATAAATATTGTGTTGCCATGTGAGGCTGTTGAGAAAAGTAACAAGTATGTCTATTTTGACTAAGTAAGGAGTATAAAGTACACACATCACTTTTCAAGCATGGAGTAAAAAGTCATGAGGAAAATAAATAATCAAATACAGGTACCTTAAAAATCCCAAGTGTAGTAACTAAATATTTCTGCGTCATTACTCCCTACCACTGAAAAACAATGATCAGCAAGATATCATTCAAAAGAAATGATTGTCTTTTTAATCATCTACACATTCAGCTAACAAATTTCTTCATTTGTGCATGCGTGTACGTGTGTGTGTGTTTGTGTGTAGGCGGGCAGCGATGGGGAAAGCATCGGTAACTGCCCATTCTCTCAGAGACTTTTTATGATACTCTGGCTCAAAGGAGTCATCTTCAATGTCACCACCGTTGACCTCAAGCGGTAATTTTTTTTTTACTGTTGAACATTTTAAGAACACAACACTTTTCCATTTCAGGTGGCTTTAGAAATTATTGTGCTGTTGTGTTGAGAGGGGCCTCAATTCCAAGGTTACAAATGGCGTACAGTGCCTTAAGAATATAAAGCAGCACAAGAAGGCATACTTAATGTCAGATGTACTTTTCATTTCATTTCAATGTTTTATATTTATGGTGTAGAATTTTTTTTGATACAAATATTACAGAAATCACCCGCTACATCATTATTCACCTATCGACTCCCACTATATTGCTGATTTCTGTAACATAAATCTGTTTTGTGTAGAGGTACAAAACAATGCATTTAAAAAGTGTAATAAAGTTTAATGATTACAGAATGTTGGAAGGTAAATCGAAGAGCTCCTGTGTATAGTTCTGTATATTCATTCACATATTGTACAGTAGGTTCACAAACTTTTTTCTTTTTTTTTCATTTTGCATACGAACTTCTGACGTGACCTGGCATGTTATCTTTTGTGCTGTCAGAAAACCTGCTGATTTACAAGATCTGGCGCCAGGCACCAACCCTCCATTTATGACCTTTAACGGAGAGGTCAAGGTTGATGTCAACAAGATAGAGGAGTTCCTGGAGGAGAAACTGGCCCCACCGCGGTACACACACATTAAATAAATGTTTTTAAAATGATTTGCTGTTTTAAATGTAACTAAGGATGTTTTGTCTGAACTCAGATGTCAATAACTCTGGTTAAAATTTCGGCATGTCTAGTGCTCTGCAGATACACTACTATTCAAGTACAGGGAAGTACCATTATACCATTTTTTGTGTAAAATTTCAGGATGAATCTAAAATATACTGTAATGCACATGTCCAACTTTTTGGCCAAAAAGTACTGAAACACTGAACAGTTGGATGTGTGCATTCAAAAGATCAACTTAAGTTAACACGTGTAAAGGTTTTGCATTTTATGTACATCGTGAAAATTCACCCGAAAGCAATACAAACATTTACAGCACATGCCTACACAGTGGTATGTGCTTCCATGGAAAACATGACTTTGTCTGGATGACCCCAAACTTTTCAACAGTAGTGTATGTTCTCAGGCTTTATTCTGTTACAAGTTGTTTTGGTATCACCAGCTACCCAAGACTGTCACCGAAACATCCGGAAGCCAACACAGCCGGCATTGATGTATTTGCCAAGTTCTCAGCGTATATCAAGAACCCAAGGAAAGACACCAATGATGGTAGGATACAGACAGGTTCGACCAGCTATATTGGCTTTTTTTTTCTTTCAAATGAAGTGTGCTTCCAAATTCTCATATAACATTCCTGTAGGAATAATTGTAAAAAATAAGTTAGCATACATTTGCTGCAATGAAAAACTGCTTCTGCTTGCAATGAAGAATGCTTTGCTCTGTTCCCACTCACATTCACATAGCCTGGCTATTTGAAGATGACTCAAAAAGCTAAAGAACCACAGCATCTAATGCAGCAGAATGGTTCGAGCCAGTCTGCTGAGGTCGCCTGCTTTCTGTTAAGAAATGATTGCAAACTTGACCACACATGTACTCAGAAATCTTCCACTCACATGCACAACACATAGACAAACAAGTACACTGTGTTCCAACTATGCCTTGCATTTGCATTTTTACGTTTGGAACACCCATGTAACTAGGGGCGTGGAAAGGGCGTAGAAAACCAAATAAATAGAGAGGGTGAGGAGGGGAATCTTCAGAGAGTGCAGAAGTGAATTGTATCAGTCAGTTCTTCTCCTCTCGAGCCCTGAACCGAGTGTCTTCTCTCCTTTTTGTGTTGTGTTTAATAGATGTCAAACACGTAACCCTGACAATTAGTTTATTCATGTCACGATGGAAATATATGAGATGAGTTGAATCCTTAGTGTGCAGGTGTCAAACTCAAGACGCACGAGCCAGATACGGCCCACCAAAGTTACTAAGTGAATCTCTTCATTCAGCCTTAGAAAAAGCACTGCTGAAGTCTCTTCGGCATCTGGACGACTTCCTGCGGACTCCCCTACCAGCTGAGATTGATGGCGATGCCTTGGGAGATGTCCCGGAGTCCACCAGGAGCTTCCTGGACGGACCAGAACTCACCCTGGCCGACTGCAACCTGCTTCCTAAATTACACATCCTGAAGGTTCACCGCTCTTCATTGCATTTACTGGAGGGAACATCTGCAATGGTTTCCTACTTCAAGATCTTCCTTTTCCTCTTTGCAGGTGGTGGCCAAGAAATATCGTGGATTTGAGATCCCCTCAGAGATGACAGGCGTTTGGCGGTACTTGAACTGTGCCTATCAGAAAGAGGAATTCAGCAGCACCTGCCCAGCCGAGAGGGAAATCGAGTTTGCCTATGCTGATGTCGTTAAAAAGGTTAAATAAGGTCAAGTCATCCAGTGGTCTAGATCAAGGGTGGGTAAAGAATGGCCAAGGGGGCCACATACAGCACCATTGATTCATATGGCCCAGCAGGTATTTATGTTATCAAGACGCATATAACATTTGTTGCAGTAATCTAGCCATTTTCCCACAAATTTGCTCACCCCTGATCTAGATGAAAAGGTGACAAATGAGGACTTTGCCAATGTAGACTTGATCAGCATCTCAATCCTAGAAGTGGCAGTACACCTGGTCTGATTATAACCTACATTGTGTTTTTGCTTTGCTTTTCGTTTCATTCAGATAATGGCTGAGCCAGTGCACTGGAAAAACAATCATGGTTGTGTATTTCCCAGTGTAAGCCCACAAGGAATCAAGTTTTTTATTTTTTGGAAGTTAGGCCAAATACCTGTTGTACTATTGCTAATTCATATTTGCATTGTTGTTGTTTTTTGTTACACACCTAATTTAGTACTGTATTAGACCACAAATGATTGTGCTAGAATTACAATCAGTTGAGCATTTTGCACTGAAAATCTATTGTGAAATTTCTTTTAATGATCACTCTAATCATTTATGAGTATGACCACTCAACAAAATATGGAAAATGTCAAATCCTTAATAAAGACATCTTATTATGCTTATTTTATGACCTTGAATTTCATTTGTTTGGGTTTATCAACTCAAAAATATAATTACACATTGTAAGAGACAGAACTATCCCACAATGCAAAAATGTATATGGTATTATAGTATTGTTTTAGTTCAAAAGGTATTGAAACAATTTGTTACTTGTTTTGGGTAAGGAAATGTAGCGAAGCAGCTACTTCTGATTTTAGTCAGTTGCAAATACATTGCAAATTTTCTCTTACATGACCTGGGGGTGGAACTAATTGCTGTTTTTGTGCCGGCCAAAGCAATAATGGTACTGCTTTGGTGACATCTAGTGGCAGCTTGGTGCCAAGGAAACAATTTCAATTAAGTTGCTAATGTCAATGAGACAAACGTTTTCTATAGGCAATTATAAACCTTTTGGATGGGGCACAAATTACACATTTTCACTATTTGTGTTATTGTAGGTGCAGCAATAACGCTCACTGAAAGCAGACTTTTATTATCATCAGCTAAAAACAGTGCATTTGTTATGAAAAGCTGTTTGTCAGTTGAGACTGTGTTGGCATGATAGGCCCATGTTTTCAACAACAACAACAAATACAGTAAACAGGGGTTTCATAATGGAGGAACGCTAACCTATGCTTTGAAAACATTACGTAATAAACGTCTCACTGATGTTAACTGGAACCGTCTTCTAAATGCTTTAGTCTCTTCCTCAGATGCTCAGAGATGTCGATGAGAGGATTCCTTTTGCTGCTGAGGATTTTTACCGCCTCGCCAAACCTACTTATTTCTGACTCCCTGTAGTAAGAACACAAAAAAATAAGAACATTTCATATGATGTAATGACAACTAATTTAAAAAAAAAAAAAAAAAAAAGCTTACAAGAGTTTCCGTTTTTGTAGGGGCCTCATCTGACTGAAATCGGTTACTGCAGGCTTTTTGATTGGCCTGTGGAGAGTGGGAATAATTAGTCAGAAATATTACTGCATAAAAACAGACATAATATTAACCAACAATGTCGTATTCTCACCATTTTCAAACATAAATGTCCCATGTCGAACATAAGTGTAAAATTATACACGACTGCACATGAATTTTAGGTCAACTTACACTTTGCTTTTCCTGCGAGCTGTTGGGCCTATGCGGGCTGTATGAGTTGGGGCGATGAGCTCGGACAGCTCAGGCAGGGCATCAGCAAGCACACTCATGTCTCCCACTACCGGAGTGGCCTGCCGCCGAGCCTGTGCCGCTTGACGCTCCTTTGTCAGCTTGATGTTGCTGATCTCTGCGGAGGAAACACTAACACAGTGAACACGCAAGTAAAGCCCCATTCCTGCAAAGCAGTAAGGCTTGGCTACTTTACATAGCATTTTCAATGTAAAAAGTTGTAAAGTGTATCTATTATATGTAATAACCATAACTAGTCAAAGGTTTTATACTATTTGTTAATGATGGACGGACATCACTGTGCCTGTTGGCCTTCACCATTTCTGCTTTTTTTTTTTTTAAACCATTCCTCATGATTTGTGTCTCAATACTCTTTCTCAGAAATTCACAGACAATTCTTTTGACTTTATGGCTTGGTTGCATTCATGCCAAATTATGTCCAGTCAATTCAATTTACCGCAGATGGACTTCAAGTTGTACAAATTCTTTGTGACAAATGAGGACTTTTCATTAAACGGGTTTGTTTTGTATAGCATGAGCGAGTCTCTTAATTAAAGAACAAACAAAATAAATAAACTTTTCCTTGGAAGACCCAATGTGATGAAAGGTAAATTAACTTACTGTTTAGCCATCGTTCCCTCCTTTCTTTCATCTTTTCTTTCTTCGACTTCACTTTTTTTGCTTCAGAAGTACCTTTAAAACAAACATACACATGCACACACAAAAGTGTTTGCTTGCTAAAGATGAATTAAGGCAAGCTAATATATTAAATGTCACAAAGATGTTTGCAAAGCTTACCTATTTTAGCAGGTATGGGGGCTACTGGCGGGTCTTTGAATGTTAGTGTTTGCCTGAGGGCGTCTGGAGCAATTTCTGTACCTGAAAATATCCCAGCAAGGGAAGACATTTGGTTTCGGGCCTGCAGAATTAAGCAGAAGAATTAGGGGTGGTGCTATATATTAATTTGGCAATCACTAGCTAAGACGATAAACCATGTTAATGTAAGACTTGTTTTCATCTTTAGATTAACTATTTAAAACAGTCATTTTATCAAATAATATGTGATAAGACTTTAAATCAACAACATACAAATTAATAGACTGAAACCATTTCAAAATCATTACCAAATGGCTTACAACAGGGCTCCAGAGTTACGTTTGTTGTTGTTTCTTACAGTAACACAGTGGACCCTAAGCCTAACCTGAAATTGTAGTAAGGGTGCAAGTAGAAAATTTATGAGTGCAAACTGACTTGCAAAGTGTGTTAATTGTCTTGCTCATGGGCAGTTAGACGAGTATCTCACCAAAGTCCACACAACTATGTTCCCTTGAATCTCAGATAGTAGCTACTATATGGTTTGTTTCAATGACAACGTGGTTATTTTTTTCTGCTGTCACTGTTGATCAAAAGCAGATTGCCATTCTACTCATAATTCATAATGTGTTTTAGAATAAGAGTTACTAAGCAAAGTACAGGGGACATTATTCACTCGCTACTTACTTGTATATTCCCGGCAACTTTAGAAGAGCCATTTTCCACATGTGAATGACTTGGCTGATGCAGTTGGAAGGTGACAGACTCGTCCGACCCTTTGGACGAAGCAGACCCCGGCAGCCACGTTAGCTTCACAGCTTTCTGGTGCAGCTTCTGCCGGACGTTCTTAATTTTTCCAACCATTTTCCAAGTCAAGCTGGTTTGACGATTTTGTGAAAATAATTGTCTTCAAAAAGTCGACCTCGGGTTGCGAGACAGAGAACGTCTTCTTTTTCCACTACCGTCTAACTCGAGTCTGGTTTTATTGAACACTTAGCGCCACCTTGTGTTGTGGGGGTCATAGTAATGGTTGAGAGTGAAAACATTTTTTTTTGTAATAACACTTGTTTTATTATTATTATTATTATTATTATTATTATTATTATTATTATTATTATTATTATTATTATTATTATTATTATTTAGTAACGCTTGTTTATTATTATTATTATTATTATTACTATTATTATTATTATTATTATTATTATTATTATTATTATTATTATTATTATCATCATCCATCCATCCATTTTCTTGACCGATTATTCCTCACAAGGGTCGCGGGGGCTGCTGGCGCCTATCTCAGCTGGCTCTGTGCAGTAGGCGGGGGACACCCTGGACTGGTTGCCAACCAATCGCAGGGCACACAGAGACGAACAACCATACACACTCACACGCACACCTTGGGACAATTCAAAGCGCCCAATTAACCTGCCATGCATGTCTTTGGAATGTGGGAGGAGACCGGAGTACCCGGAGAAGACCCACGCGGGCACGGGGAGAACATGCAAACTCCACCCAGGAGGGTCCGAGCCTGGACTCGAACCGGAGACCTCAGAACTGGGAAGCGGACGTGCCACTCGACTACCGTGCCGCCCATTATTATCATTATTATTATTATTATTATTATTATTATTATTATTATTATTATTATTATTATTATTATTATTATTTTACAATGTTTTTTTCAATGCATTTGTGATTGGCCTCAATTACATTACTAGTGTTGGGAAGAATTAAAAAAAATATCTCCATCATCAAAGATATCTTGCCACTTGTAACACTTGAGATTGGTCACTAATTCATTAAAATAATGCACACACACGTGGACTGACCACTTGTAGAGATTAAATAAATAAATTAAATAAAATAAAACAAAATGTATTTTCTATGAGGTTTTGATCCTGACGCCTGCAATATGCTGCAGATTTTCAGTCTTCACAGAAGGCCCGCGAATAAGGAGGGAGACTGTACATTTTTTTTCCCCTAAATAATTTTATCTTCTTGTTATGTTTCCCAATCATAAGGCTAAGCATTAATGTTTCACATTATAATTATTATTATTGATTGGTCTTTAAGTGGTCAACATTTAGTTGACATTTAATTTAAAATTTGCTCAATCGTGAAATCGAGTTTTGCTTTCTGGATTATTAAACTGTTGTTCTTAATTCTGTTACATCCAAATGTCTTTTATGAGTTGTAATTTTGCACAAGTGGCAGAATGCTGGACGGTTTACAAGACATGTTTACAATAGCTACCAACCAACTACTTAATTGTGCCATAAGCACAAACTATGAATGTTAAGTTTAGGATAAAATTGATTTAGAATCAGGATAGATTATTTTTGTCTGAACATTTTGCACAGGAATATTTTTTTAATAAATGATACCTTTAAATAAATGTTTGCTGGGTTTATGAGATTAAAATAGATTAAAATCGTAATCATCAAGAATGACTGAAAAAAAATCGAGATTTCTTTTTTTTGGGGGGGGGGGGGCATATAGCCCAGGAGCTATGATTCATCATGGCTTGATCTTGTGATTGGTCCAAACCACCAGTGATTCGGATCAGTGAAAATCAACGGGCTCGGTATAAACAAGACGTATTCTCGGGAGTTTGTAAACTCACAAATACCACTTTCTCACTCTTTGATATACTTTATGACGTGACACCCAAAACGGAGGATCACTTCAGAGGTAGATTCGCCATACCAACACCGGTTTCATTGTGTTATTAAAGAGCAGTAGTAATAAGATGGCAGATTTCAAATTTTACAGTGTTCCTATCATACAAGCAGATGTGCGAGCTCAGCAAACAATGAATTGTTAAGCTATTTTAGATTGATACATTAATTAATACATATGAAAGATACATCTTCATTAAAACACTGTAAAGTGGGCCAGTCTGAGCCATGAAACTCCAGGGCTGTAAATGCATCACGCTCGCTTCTTTTGTGCAGAAAACGCAGAAAAAGAAGGCCGAAGCCCTCCAACAGTGCATCGACACAAGCATGGCACGTCACAAGGTTTGTGAAGTAAAAACAAATCGATAAAGCACAGAAAGGACTGCCGTTGGCAAGCCCGCCAAATTTGCAATGCAGGCTGGATTTGCCGCGTAAGATATTTTTACTGATCACGATAAGAACACATCTGACTGAAAAGCAACTGGTGATGGGAACAGCTCAATGTCCAAGGGGGTGACGGGAAGCCTTTCTCCTACCCATGCCCCAATAGGGTATATGCCATGGAAGAGGCGGGACTTCCGACTTCCGTGATTTTGCACATGAGCTTTGATTCCGGTCCGGGTTGCGAACGCGCAACCGAGGGTCACAATGTCGGAAGCACAAGTATTGGGACGCAGCCCACACGTCGCAAACCGAACCGAAACCAAAGCTGATGTGCAAAAACAGTCCTGCCTCTTCCGTGGCATATACCCCAGGGTGTATATCCGACAAAATATTTGTGCTTCCAACTTTGTGCCCCTCGGTTGCGTGTTTGCAACCCGGACCAGAACCCAACTCGTGCAAAATCACGGAAGTCGGAAGTCCTGCCTCTTCCGTGGCATATATCCCATCGAAAGTGGCGTGACATTGTCCGGCAAGGTTTTCCTAAAAGACAGTAAACAACACTTTAAAAGTAATTCATTTGTAGACATGCTACAAAAGAGAATGTAGGCTATACCCTGAGATTGTTCCGTGTCAAATCTGACTCTGGTCTACTACAGCAGATTTTAAATTCTTTTACATGTGTGCCAAATGAAGGAAATTGGTGGGAATCTTGAAATTGTTCCAGTACATCCCTTAAATGGGAGACAATTAGTACATTTGGCCTGGGTCAGATTCTAAAACTTTATGTATAGCCTCCAAAGAAAAAATGAGCAGTATATAATGGTTAATGTTGAATTTCTATGTCTGTGTTCAGAATAAACGATGTGTGCATCTCAAAATCAAGGTACATTATGGGTAATTCAAGGTGCATTGTGGGTAGGAAAAATTACCAAAGGGTCATTGAAAATGAATTGGATCCAATGGAATCAGCTCTGATAGTCACGTTTCAACCGCTGGAAAGTTGCTAGTTTTTTTTTTTAATAACATACATAGCATGTGGTTTACTGACATCGGGGAAGTTGACATGCAAGCTTTAAAGTGTACAGTTACGCAAAGATTGTCACCACTCTAATCTTCGCCATTCAAATTGATAGGGTAGTTGGTAGCCTCGTTTTTTCCCTCGCGCATGTGCAAACTTAATGCGCACATCACTTATTATTCCGTAATCAATATGTAGTGTCATTTAAAGTGATTTTGGTTGACTATGTTGTTGTGTTCAAATGTGGTTGGTTATCCCTTATATCGTACCCATACACTCACACACTCTACTTTTTGTCCAGCAAATTTTTATTTTACACATAAAAAAAATGTGCAAACAGTATCATGTGATTCAAACGTGGTTGATTTGTAAGGCTCCTGAGAAAACAAGTTCAAGAATTGAAAAAATCTGGACCCAGGTATTGTTTTGATCATGGTGATGACATGGAGATGAACTCGACACGTTGATTCAAGCTTTTAAAAAAAAAATGACATTGTAATATCAGCCTCGGAAACTGATAATATTGCAGGATTGAAGAGCCAACACATTTTTCTTATCTTGGACTGCAACAATGTCCTGACCTGTATAACAAATGTGTGTCTAATGCAGTTTTCCCCAACTTTTAGTAAGCTCAGGGCAGGCACATATTGTACATTAGAAAACCAAAGCACCAAACCAAAATGCGACACAAAGTAGCTTAAAAATGATGATCTTATTTGAATTTACTTAGAAATGTATTTACTCACTGTGAAATCTGGACTTCTTCATGTAGTTAAACACAAAGCTTTACAGTAATTCAGTTGTATGAATGGCAACAGTTAGTGGAAGAGCATTTAATTGATCTTCCTGTCTTGATTATACAAACTCAACATTGTAATAGATAAATAACAATTTTAATATGAATTAAGTTAAATTGGACCACACCCAGAACACTGATTGTGTAAAAAGCATAAAGTCCAATCATTTTCTTCCTTCCAGTTTGATGTGGCTTGATTGTTCTTGGAAGGCCAGCCACCTTGAGTATTAAGCCTTGTGTAAGCCTGCAAGCTCACAGCTCTTTTTCCACAACTCTGCTTGAAGCTCCGAGTCGTATGAGTCTTGAGCTGATTGCCTCTTTTCGCCATTGTAGAGGTAGCAGCCACCCACACCTTCCATCTCAGCGGCAGCTGCGGCATACATGATTATTGAGGCACCCTCTGTCGGAGTCTGAGGGGGGAAACAAAGAAGCGCAAATGTTTATTTCAAAGAATTTTGAAAGGTTAAGCTTGGTCTGAGGACTAGGCACAATGTAGTTAACTAAAGACGGATGTGTATGTTTGACGTACCCTGAACAAAGTCTTTGCAAATGGTTTTTTGAGTGCCTGTGCAAGACTCCACAGGTTGTCGTAGAGCGCCGTGTCCACCATGCCAGGGTCCACTGCGTTGACTATCACTGAGAAACCTTTGGCTGTCATCTGCTCTTGTAGGTAGTAAGTGAAAAGGACTAAGGCTAGTTTGCTTTGGGCGTAGGCACCATGGGAGCTGTAGCATTTCCTGGGCAAGGGAGAAAAGAGGTCAGATATTTGGATTATTATTCTTTACATCTCTTTCTGCCGTGAACGTGAACACAGGCTTACTGTACCAATATAAAGAAAAAACTATGTTTAATTGTATAACTTTGTACATTATCCACTTTTGTTATTCTTTGAAAAGAGTCCTAATGAACTTCAAGGTTTGAAATAAATAGGGAAGAAACATCACCTTTAAATACAAACCAAGCAAGGACATTGCAAAAATGTTTTACCTCCTGTTGAGATCATCCATGTGTATAACGCCCGCATAGTGTGTTGCAGAGGACATGTTGACGATTCGAGAACAGCAGCGTGGTCTCCCTGATCGCTTCAGCAAGTCAAGCAGCAGGTTGGTCAGCAGGAAGTGGCCGAGGTAGTTGAGAGAAAAGTGGAATTCAAATCCATCCTCTGTCTGTCTCTCAGGAACCAGCATGGTCCCAGCTGCACAGTGAGACGTACAACATGTCATCATCTTTCACCATTAAAATGAACGAATCAATACAGCATGAATATTTCATATTTCCATTAGAGTCCATGGTTATCAGTATTATCACGATATTGATAAAATGTCTTGTTCATGCCTGCAGGCTGTGCTCTCAGTCTTGTTTTACTGTTGTAATTCCAGTATGAGCCTGACCGGCGGTGGTGCGCATGCGACTCTGCACAGCTGCTGCTCATCAGCAATTAAGTCTTGTGTATTTCATGCCGATGTCAGACTACACGAAAACAGCACGATTTTTGCCCGACCGACGTGTCGCAGACAAATGGAGCATGTCCTAAACGATTTTGGGTTGTCTTGACGTAGCGTCGCCCGTGTAGTGTGACACGTTCAACGACTGGTCGCCTGTTGTCTGGGACGGTTCACGACCATCACGACAAAAGTCTAGCATGTTAGAATTTTTGCTCGTCTTGACGCACAATATGACATACCTACGTTGTCGTCCATTTGGTTCCACAGCATTGACCAATAGCGAGAGGGAGCGAAACGTCAATCACACACTGAACAGCACATTATAGCTCTTTTTATTGATGTATACATTTGTTTATTTATTCGTTTATGTATTTATTTATTCATCCCCAGGATATTTCATGGGATGGGGCCAGACGGTGCATCTCGAGGGGAAAAAAAAAAAAAAGTGCCCCGCTGCAGCGCTGCGGCTGGAGCGCGCACGCATCCGTGCAACCCGTCAGGCAACAGCGACGTGAATAGAGGACCAAAATATATTGTGACTGTTGTTCTAATAATTTCAGAGATTTGGGCATATGAGTAGGGATAGGCACATATTTAGTAAGGATCGATCACATTTTCATATAGTTGGGCCAGGCCTCGCCGCCTTAACTGTCACCCGCTCTCACTTGAAAGTTTTTTTTTCCCCCCTCGGAGTGAGTGGCGGACTATCCAATGCACCGTACTAAAACAAGTCAAATATGAATAAATTAAGCAGTAAAAAATACTCAAACTATATAATATTTCAGTGTTTGATAAAATAATAAAACAAGATGTCATCCCGCAAATTAACAAAATCGGCTATATTACCCCGGCGCATGTAGGCCTAAATAAATTAAAATACAGTGTTGGCTACTAAATCATATTTTAAACACTATTGAGGAGCAAGCAATGCGCTCACATCACACTTGTCCCATACGTGCTCCATTCACGCAAACACTCCCCGTCCGTGCTGCGAATTTGTCGGGTAATGTGACAGCGCAACTGTCGTGTAAGACAAAAAAATCGCGTAGTCTGACATCGGCATAAGAGGCTGCTTCTGCTCCTGTTTTTTGTCTGACTATTTGCTTGCTCATGCCTCAAGATAGCCTCGCCCTCGACTCCTCGGCCTCGTTTTGCGACCTCGGCCATGATCTTGCCTTACCGTATTGATTTTTGTAAGTTCTTGAAGATTTCTGTTGTACTTTGCCTTGTTGCCCTTTTGAATTGGCTCAAGTGTGTTTTCAGTTCTGCGTATTGTTGCGTGAATTTTTTTTGTTATTAAATCTACTCTTGGCATTGCAAGCTCTTTCTGTTGGACTTCTGCCTGTGTGTTTAAGTTTCTTTTCTGTAAATAAATCTTTTTGTAAATTCACTCGTCCTTGTTTTTGGGATCCACCGAAACCTTCCATAAAAGGCATAAACAAATACACAGCATTTGGATTATAGCAATGCAAACTAATGCTGCTGTTGTGAAAGTGCTGTATAGAGTTGAGTTTATGCATCCACAAATAGCCTTGTACTAGGATTATACTTTGGATTATGAGGTGTTCCTTTCCTTCACTATATCTCTGTCATTCCATCATTCTGATACAACTTTGGTCTTTGTTTGATTTGCCCAAACACTCAGTCCTCTTATCTGCTTTCACTTAATGCAAAGAATGTCCAAAGGAAAGCGTTTCCACTTTGAGCTCGTTTTACTTTGTTGTACACCGTTCAAACATTACAGAATGCAATCTTCATCTTGGCGTTGCAAACTTCTGCCTTCCTATTAGTGGCTTTCACCAGTGTCATTCAATCATTTGATGATTCTGCAAGCCAATTCAAGCAAGCCCAGTTACAACAGTTACCGCTATGGTGGTTTCTGTTCAAAGTATTTTACGGTTTGGTGCAAATATCCCCGTGACCAACCCTTCAAGTCGCCCCTTGCGGCTTTCTTGGTACGGAAAACAGCAGTCCTTTTCTGCTTTTCTGTGTTGAATTAGCAAGCGCCCCTGGTAGTGTAAATAGTTTCTTTTGATGGAATCATCTTTGCTCTTGTAAATAATATCCTACAAAGGTTTTTCATCAAGTTTTTGGTTAAACTATATTTTTGCTTGGTTAAAGAGAAATAAATACACAAAAGAAAACAAACCATTTTAATCAATACTGAACAGCCAGTTGGATTCCTTCTTAATCAACAGTGTATTTCTGAAATGTTAAACATTTTCTTTGAGGCAACTTCAAACAGTTCAGTTTAAATGTACCTTTTTATACATGTATACAATTGGTCAAGGAATACAATTTGAAAGAATTGTCTTGAAATACTGTAACAGTAACCCTGAAATAAAACTTTTTTTTTTTCTTTCTGACAATCCAAATAAAGGTATAATTTTGAGAGGAAAAAAAAAATTATGCACAAAACGCATACCTGGGCCGTCACCCCAAAAAACGAGGTGCGGACTATGTGACTGTAATGCCCCACCTCTACTGCTTACACATATGATCCAATATTATATAGACTACACTATGTAGTGTTAAGTACAGAAAATAAAAACTACCTTGAATGACATATAATACATTGAAAAAGTTACAGATAGAAAATAGCCTACCATTGTTCACCAGAAGATGCAGGGGAAGCGCTTTGCCTTTGAACGTATCGACAAATGTTCGCACTGAATTCAGGGAAGTCAGGTCCAGAAAGAGAAACTCCGCTGGAAATTGATAATAAGTTAGTCGTGGAGCATGATCTTGCAAAGAGATTAACAGCAGTAGAATGCACACATACTAGAAAACAGAAGTTCAAAATGTGTGTACCATGGGTTTAACTGTCACACACCATGCAATCAACACCCACCAAAACAACACCTCTGACAATATTGATCAAAAGGTATCTGAACATATGGTGGAAATTTGGATACGGGTCTTGTATTGTGATTACGGTACTCAAGTGAGGAAAAAAAACAATATTATAGAGCTTAACAGCTGTTTTCCTTTTCTGTGAGTTTGGTTTTGGTTAAAAGGTGCTAAAGAGATTTTTGATGATGTAGTTATGTGATGATGAACAATAATTACCTTTCCCCTCTCTGCATTCTCTCTGAATCGTCCTTGCAGCAGCTAAGCCCTCCTCTTTTTCATTCCCAGCTGGAGATGACGATGAAGAGTGAGAAACGGTCATTAGAAACCAAAGAGTTCTTTACTAATATTTAGAACTATTAATATGACAAAATAGAGAATATTGAACTGAAATCCCATATTTGAAGTACTTTCAGAGATTAAAGTTTAAAATTCAGTTTAAAGTTGAGGCAATGTAATCTGAAATTTCAAATATGGAAATCCCTTCCTGACCTTTCGAATGGAAATTTAACATGCAAGAGGAAGGTCCGAGTCCGAGTTTTAAATGTCAGGCAATCCTACCAATGATGACATGCATGCCAAGTCTTGCCAGATGTTTTGCAGTTTCATAACCCATTCCTCTTGTGCCGCCAGTAACAATGCCGACCCTTCCATTCTGCTTCTGTAAGACTGTAAGAAAGGAGATGGGACCACAACGTTCTTTTCAGTTGACATGTTTGAGATTCTGAACACAAAAAGATTGAGAAAGTGATAAGTACCTTCCAATTTTTCATGATGTTTGTACAAAATGTTATTCAACAAAACTGATATTCTTCCTTCTAAAACAATACACCTGTAGCTACTTCAGAACCTCCTGCATATTCTTATGATACGTATCAAAAAGCTGTATGAAAACACTTCACAGAATCAAGATTAAATTGCGAGGTGTCATTGAACAAAATGCTTATTATCGTGCTTGTCTCTAAATTGTCCGAAGGTGTGAAAGTGAGTATGAATGCTTCTTTGTCTATGAGTAATGTGATTGGCTGGCAATCAGTCCAGGGTGTTAGTAACCCTCTTTCGCTGGGATAGGCTCCAGCACAACAGTGAACCATGTCAGTGTAGAGGATGGATGGATGGATGGATGGATGGATGGATGGATGGATGGATGGATGGAACAACTGTACGCTTTCATATTGAGAGCTATTCAGTAGCTAGTCAGTCTTGATCCCTTTTCGTGCTTTGGGATAAACCCCTCACAACTAGTTAAATAAGTAGCATTGTTTTGCAGATTATGAGTAATAAGGCAGCAATGCATAATGCCCTTCTTGTGACTCTCACATGCTACACCACACAATCTGGTTTGACTTCCCCCGCCTTTTTTTTTTTTTTTTTTTTTTAAATCAGTTTACGGCACATGTGTCGAGGGCCGAAGCACTGCATGTTTTCTAGGCTTCAACGCACCTGATTCAAGGATCAGGATAATTATCAGGCTCCTGCAGAGATAGCTGATAAGCTTAAATATGAATCAGCTGTGTTGAAAATGGGAGGCCTCGAAAACCTGTAGGGCTGCGGCCCTCGAGGGATTCAGTTTGACACCACTGGTTTATGGCCTTTTTTGTAAATTATCTTCAGCTGCTTTGTCAGTCAGGCCTTTACCAATAAAGCAGATATTGTTTTAAGTACAAATGATTTTGGACTGATAATGTAATTTTAGAAAAACAAACACTATTCTAGAATGTACTTCTATTTAGTTGTCTGCAGTGTGAATGAGTGTGTGAATAGTCTGTCGCTATGAATCAGTCGTGCATTTTAAGTGATAAGTCCAAGATAATACTTCTGGGTTACTATTAAGTACAATTAAAGAATATTTAAGACTTGTAATACCATTTGAAAATTAAATTTAAGACCAACTTCACAAAGTTCCCAATGTCCCATGTTGTCCAACGTTACTACATTATATGATTGATGTGCATCTGATTTGATTTTGATTTATTGAACATATAAACAAGTAGCAGAAAAAATACAAATTTAAAAGAAAAGAAAAGGAGAACCTTAGACAAAAATCAATTAATCACAGTTTACATGTTCAAAGGGGATTAGGAAGAAGTTAAAGTTATCTAGTCCTACCCCTTATTGTATATTTAGACTTATTTAATTATTGATACAATACTAAGTTAATATTTTTAAAAAAGAATATGTATACATCTGGTCATGTATACAAGTGGACTTAGACATGTACATTGGCCAGCAACATATGTACATTAAATTCCTAGACATATACCATAATACATCATATACTCATACTCACATATACAATTTTCATGCTCTTGTCTGACACAAGTATTTTTTTTTGTTTTTTAATTAACTTTGCTTTTAAACATTTTTTTAAATTCAACAAGTGAGTCACATCTTTTCAGGTCAATTCCCCAATTATTCCACAAATTTACACCTTTTACAGAAACTGCTCTTAAGAGTCCTGACTAAAACAACATTACTGTTTTGTTGGTTCCACTATCGTGATCGTGCTATGTTATGAGTCATTCGTAGTCCATCCATCCATCCATCATCCATCCATCCATCCATCATCCATCCATCCATACTCTTGACCGCTTACTCCACACAAAAGCCGCGGGGGAGCCGGAGCCCATCCCAGCTGTCATCGGGCAGCAGGCAGGGCACACGCCAAACTGGCTGCCAGCCAATTGCAGATTCAGTCATTTAAAATGATTAAATTATTATTGTTTTTTCGAAGAATGTTAATTTTAAATTTGAGACTATTTACAATCAAAAAATCCAAATTATCATGTGTTTAAATATTTTCAAAGACTTTAGAAAGATTGATTATATCTTATATCGATCTTTTTTTAATGAAGGCCTTGTTTTATAATTAGTGCTATCAAACGATTACAATTTTTAACCTGATTAATCACACTTTTTAATTTTGATTAATCACGATTAATCAGCTAAATGACTTGTGTATTCGCGTAATATAAAATACCGTAATATTTTGACATTAACGCATTTTATTATCTGAATGTCATTTGCAAACATTGATTTAATGCATGTACGCAATTGCATGCATGCGTGTATTGCTCAAAATGTAACAGCATCATATCAATTGGGTGAAATTCAGCACTTATTAATTAATTAAACGCAAATTACTTTTGTTTTGTCTAAAGTCCCGTCGGGTGTTTTTTAAAGCGAAATTTACCACCAACTCGAGTCACCCCGCTCATTTTGGAACAACAGGCGTAGGAAATGCCATGCATTGATCACTGACCTGCACAGCCTTCAATGTAACCATCCGCGGTTATGCTCAAGGCTCAAGTGCGGTTCAAATAAATAGTGCGATTAATCTGCATTAATACGTGATTATGGCGATATTTTTCTGTGATTAATTAATCTATTAACGCTTTAACTTTGACTATTTATATTTAATAAATTCAATGCTTTTTAAGGATCGACAGGAACCCTTACTTGCCTCTCACCCTAAGGCCGGATCTGCATGTCATGATTCAAGTGATAGAATTCTGAATTTGTGGAGTGTTGCAATTTAAATATGTATCATGAAATCAGAGCTACATGGGAATCATGTCTCTTGCAAGATACAAGCCGATTGTTTATCTGCCAAGTGATATCTGATATTGATATCTGCCAATGCAAGTTCAGCATAAATGCACAGACTGAGTCATCATTGCGAGTCTGATATTTATATATAGCCATAGCTATGGAAACATATTTAGATAACGTCCAGTGTATTGCTTTTCTTTTCCGTGTGATCAATATAAAACTAGGAATTAGCTCACAGAGGGCTTTGCAAACAGAGTGTCTAAAAAAAAAAGGCAACTAGTTGTTGGAGAGATGTTAGTCTGCTTTGTGGGTACTGTATGGTGCCCTTGAGCAAGGCGGTGTCCTATACAACCCCAGCTCAAGAGATGCAGCATTAGTTTAATAAATTTTAAACTATTTTGTGTGGAGTTTATTTTTTTGAGGTGCCAAGTTATCACAACAGGTACTATATTTATAGTTGTATAACTGCGGTATATAAATAAGTTTTAAAAAAAACTTTTGCTTTACTTGTACAAGACATTTCAGACATTAAATCAGTAATTCTACTTTTACCAGTCTTTTTTAACACAAATATCTCTAAGTAAATAGAGTAAGAGTAGTTTTACCACAGCTGCCTTATTATCCATACATCATCGAAAAAGATCACACTAGTCAATAAAAGAAAATATTAACATTTAGCCTATTTTAAATTTTAAGGTAAAAAAATTTAAATACTAAAAGATCATAATAGGACTACTAGGCTACTTTGTAATATTATTCAATTAAATCCTACAATCTATTATCAATTTTAAAGAAACCAATGAAAATATAGCAAATAAAAGACCCAACCTGGTAGAGTAAAAGATCTGTTGAACATCTGGTAGATGAGAACTCTGATTCCACAGTAGTAAAGTTTGAGAAGAGGCACCAAAACAGACAGTGGATTCATGATTCCTCTTCCTGCCTCTCCAGCGTCCGACTGTGTGTGTGTGCAGTCCCGTTGGTCGCCTTGATGGAAACAACAATCTCACTATGGTTCCGCCCCCGATGTTAATACGTCACCGAGCGTCACAGGCATCAGATAATTATTTTTCTACACAATTTAATCCGAGTAAGTTATTTGGGTGTATATGAAACTCCTGGCATTAACGTTTTCCTTTTTTTTCTTCTTCTTTTTTTTTTTTTGTGTGGTTTGGATTTGTTTCCTTCATGTTGTAGACTAGTATGCTCAAATATGTTTCATTTTGTTCATTTCATTTGTTCTATACTTGTTGTGGTTCAATAATGATTGTTAATATAAATAAATAAATAAATAAATAAATAAATAAATAAATAAACCCTGTGATTGGCTGGCAACCAGTCCAGGGTGTCCCCCGCCTACTGCCCAGAGCCAGCTGAGATAGGCGCCAGCACCCCCCGCGACCCTTGTGAGGAATAAGCGGTCAAGAAAATGGATGGATGGATAAGCAAATAAATAAATAAATAGATAAATAAATAAATACATAATCTGAGTATTAATGTTCCAATTTCCAGTTTTGGTGATAGTGATCAGATGGAAAATGTTCTTTTTGCAGTTTTGAACCAGAAATCATAACTCATACATTTCGTCACTGCTCTGTTTCGTCTAAATTTTTGAGTGATGTTAAAATAGTTTATTTTTGTTTTGAATTTGGAAATGTATTATTTCCCTACTGCTTTTGGCTGGCAACCAGTTCAGGGTGTACCCCGCCTACTGCCCGAAGCTAGCTGGCTCCAGCACCCCCGCAACCCTTGCAAGGGTTAAGCAAGCGGTTAAGAAAATGAATGGATGGATGGATTATTTCCCTATGTGGTAAATCTTACTCATTTTACTTTGGGGGAAATTCCACACAGTCTTTTTTGCATTTTTTCATACTTCCCTAACACTATCAGTAGTCTTCAATTTCGGGGTCACCCAAGGGTTTGTTCTTGGAAAAACGCTGCATTTTATAAAAATTTTATTTTCTCAGGATGGCACAAAATCATTCACAGAGCAGTAAGTAATAAAGTGTTACGTAACGACTTATATTTTTTCAAGGAAGCATAAGATTATGAGGTGGAACAAACTTTTACTGAATGATTACAAAGAATTCTTTTATAACCCACCACTTGGGAATTTCTGTGGGTAATCATCACTCAGATTCCTCTAGCTATTAATAAGGTTGGGATTGCTAATGTATTGCCAGATGAATGTCAACTCTTTATTTCAGAGTAGCACATTTCATCTAAATGAATTGATATTATGCACATTTTGTGGTGAGGTTATTTCCTCTTTCCCTCAGGGTAGTTGTTGTGAAGGATACTGTCTAAAACTTCTGAAGGTTGCAGTGTTTGAACAGTGACCAGAGAAAATTTGTTTCCATCACTTGGGTACAAACGAGAAATTCCATTCACACTCTTCATTTAATACAGCTCATTCTTGATATGTATGAATTAGGGCTGCTTGATTATGGAAAAAATAATGATCATGATTATTGTGGTAATAATTGAAATCACGATTATTCAAAACGATGATTTATGTTTTTGTTCAAAGCAAGAAAATGTTTAAACATTTGAAAATATTAAGACAAAAAAAATATGTAAGCTCATTTTGGACCAAACAGACTTTCTAATAATAAATGATTATTTATGTTGACAAAAATTTGAAGTTGGGGTGCAGCATGTGCAATATGACTTGTGGGGTGCAATCTAGTTTTGACAGGGGTGGTTGGTGAAATAACTTGTGTGGGTGTGCCTCAAAACAACTCAAAATTAATATTATTAGGGTTGCAGCTATCAAATATTTTGGTATTCGGATATCCTGCTGAAAATTTTAGCGAATAATCTGGTATTTGGATAGAAATAAAAACCTACCTGTACAGTATATAGCCTACTTTTTGGTTAAACAAATATAAATACAGAAGACAAAAAAACACATTTGAATGTAATTAACAACCAACTGCTTTTCATTTTTGGATAGCTAATCAACAAGCTTGTCAGCAAACTATTTTCCTCTGAAACAGTGAGATTTTAGACAAATCTCTTCCCATAGATTTTATTTAATGGAACTAAAGTGGCATCAGACCCACAATAGCAATTTTTTGTCAGCTAAATAAATATCACATTTGAGTAACCCTGGTTTGTTTATAAGTGATCAGTAGGAAGGGCAAATTAATCAGGCTGTCAGCATCAAAGAGGACATGTTTAAAAAAAAAAAAAAGTGTTCCCTCGCTATAACGCGGTTTACTTTTCATGGCTTTGCTGTTTTGAAGATTTTTTTTTTTTTTTTTTTTTTACACAGTAATATACCCATTTTAGAACATTTATGAAAGTTTGAACATTGAGAATGTTTTAACAAGAGAGAATTTGAGAAAATGTAAATGCCTCGAGAAAAGTGCATAAACTGTGTGGTTTAGAGCCTTTAAACACGTATAATAAATTTAAAACATAAAGCTAACAGCTTCACGAATTTTGGGTATTTTTTGGAACCTAACCCCAGTGGAAAACGAGGGAACACTGTACATCAGACTCGAGGTGTATTTTCATCAACAATAAAGTTTTGCATGGTTTATTGATCATGTTTGTATAACTAATTGATAAAAAAAACATCACTAAAAACTCAACTCCAAAATTCTTTTCGACTATTTATTTAGTACCATGCTTTTAAACCACTAAGCAGCAGGTCATCCCTTTAGCTGTGGGTGAGTCATGAAAAATCTCCCTGTCCACTTTCACACCACAATCTACGGTACAATTCTGTAGGACTAGTGATGCTTGACAGGTTGTGCCGTTCATTGTTTCATTTTGACATATGGAATAGTCTTAAAAAATAACATTCAGTAATTAGGTTTCATAATTTTATAGAACACAGGAAGATATAAATGTGTATGTACAACACTACATACATTGGCCAGCACGTATGTACACTGCACCAGCGAGCGTGTTTTGACTGTCTAGTTGTCATTTATCAAATCTACTCCAGTGTTACACTGCGGTCAGGCCAGCCGCCACTCGAAAAGACGAAGTCAAGCCAGTCGCCCCAACGATTGTTAATACTGTGCATTACGGTAACGTGCCGCCCTGCCCCTGCGTTGGCCACCTTCAAAATAAAAGCTAGGTAACACCTGGTTTATGGTTTAAAATAAAGAATCATAAAAAAATAACGGTTTGTTATTCCAGAACCAGACCAGTTCTGAGGGACACTACACCACCCCAGGTATCCAACCAAAGTACTTTCAACAAAATCTGATGTTGCATTTCAAAATAAAACTCATTTGAAAAATTTATTTTCCGACATTAATCCCTGATTTTAAAAAATCATTAAAAATTCATGGTTTGTTATCCCAGGACCAGACCAGTTCTGTGGGACACTACACCATCCCAGGTATCCAGCCAAACTACTTTGAAAAAAAATCTGATGTTGCATTTCAAAATAAAACTCATTTAAAAATTTAAATCTCGACTATTATTGCTGATTTCAAAAAATCATGGTTTGTTATCCAAGGACCAGACCAGTTCTAAGGGACACTACAGCACCCCAGGTATCCAGCCAAACTACTTTGAACAAAATCTGATGTTGCATTTCAAAATAAAACTCATTTGAAAATTTAAATCTCGGCTATTATTACGGAAGAGGATTAAGGACCAGTGAGGAGAGGGAAAAAAAGGTTTGGCAGGATTCTCACTTTATTAAGATTTTATTTATTTATAAAGTGAGAATTCTGACTTTGCTCTCAGAATTCTCACTTTATTCTCAGAATTCTCACTTTAAATGTGAGAATAATAGTAGCACTAATACAGTCAGAATTCTGACTTCTCACTTTAAAGTCAGAATAATTCTGACTTCTCACTTTAAAGTCAGAATTCTGAGAATAAAGTGAGAATCCCGCCAAACTTTTTTTCTCTCTCTTCACTGGCCCTACTCCTCGTCCATACCAGTATTTGAACTTACAACCACAGAACTGTGAGGTGAATGTACTCACCAGTCTGCCCACTCACTGCTTATCCCATTAAGCACTCAATGATAAAGCAGTATTAACCCGCAGGTTCACATTTGCAGATGGATTTTTAATACCCTCAGTGAAAGGGCTGATTTTTTTTTTTCTGTGATACTGACTAGCATACAAACCAGGCAGATTGTTATAGTAGTCACTAGTCAAACGGCATTTCAACACATTTTGAAATCAAAATAAGCCTAAAAATGAAATTGCAACGGCGTCCAACGTTTTTCAATAAGTGGAGTGCTTCCTTTCACCCAGTTGACCGTCGCCATTTTTACTTGTCAGAAGTCAAAATGGCAAGTATGCTGGTGACGTAAGATCGAAATTGTCACCGAGTCGGCATAGAGGATTACTGTTACTAATATTTTAATATTAAATGTATCAGAATGAGTACTTTTGCCATCTCTGCATACTGTAGCTATATGGTATTTACTACAATCCTACCTCTGTACTCCTTGAACAATTTGTCTTGTTAGCCCCGGCCCACACCTAACTTTTTCGGTTTTAAATCTCAAACAAATAGTCCCATTTGGTGAAGGGAAGCCACATTAAAAATGTATTTCTCCTTGCATGCAGAAGGTGGAAGTAGAGCTTAAGGTAAAAGCTGCCGCTCCACACTGGAGCAGCCAGCCGAGCCTCTAACCTCTCAAAATGCTCAGCTGTGTGTGTTGACACTTTCTCAAATCCCCTCTTTAGAAAAAAAAAAAAAAAAAAAAAGTATTGTCCAACTCATTTGTACTAGTCATTTCATTAGTCACAAAATCTAAACGTGTTTTCTTTTAGAGGAACGCCCTGCCACACCCAGCTGGTCTGCTACCAAGTTGACTCACTCATGAGAGCTGTTGTAACTGGATACCACAGAGAAGTCGTGTTCTCTCCTATGCTCTTCCCTGAAATATCCCCGAGCTAAACACGCACATTGGAACGGCCTCGAACCACATACCTCATTTTGGTTGTAACTTTCTTTACTTTCTGGATACCTAAAAACTGAGGAGCTAATACTTTTTTTTTTTTTTTTTTTTTGTCAACATGAAGTTTTGCCTGCTACCCGCTTTACTCCTCCTGGTGACTGGGGCACTGACGCAGGACGGCAAGTTTCCCACCGTTTTCTATTTCGATAGTCTAATGCTTGTTTGAAAGCTGCATTATTAATCAACGGTACAATAGTTTTGCTATTGTGTTGCGTTATACGGTCACAGTAATCGCCAAGGAACTCTTATTAATAGGGTTCCCCAAACTGTCTCGTTTTGCATGGAGCTTCTGAGTCACCCAAACATGAACACGACTGGCTGCATATTTAGCTTAAAGTTAACAACATACCTCGGACTGAACTACTTAATAAACTACTTATTAAGTGCGCAATACGATCATAGCACTTCTACCACCATTAATGAAATCTGCTGAAACTGACGTAATGGAAAAATATAGTCAAAATATTCTCTTGTGCTTTCCTACAATCCAAACCACTGAACAGTAATTTCTTACTGTATATGTAATTAATTAGTCACAATGTGTCAGGTCTTGTTTTTAGTTTTACTAAATTAATTTCAGTGCAATTGAATTGACTAAATCTTTAATCTAGTAATTAGTTCTAACTTCTCCCTCAGCTAAAGAAAACATGGTAGACCAGCCCAGGGGTCACCAGCCTTTTTGAAGGTGAGAGCTACTTCTTGGGCATTCTGATTAATGCAAATGGATAAAAAAATAAAAAATAAGAAGAAAACAGATAAATCCGTGCAACACTTTTTCTATACATCTGTCAGTTTTCAAATTATCATTTCTACAACATTCCCAGGAAATCACAATGTCCAGTCACTGGGGAGCTATTTTAGAACCGACCCGCTGTCTACTCATGTGTACCTTGCAGCCAGTTGCAGGTTACCTGGTGCCTGGATACCATGTTGGAGACCACTGGGCTAGATGCTTTCAGATGGGTGCTTCATTTTATTTGCTGATGACACCATGCGGCATGCACATTCATCAAAGCTTGAAAACCACAAATATCATGTGCTACTACACAATGCAGTTCTAAAATCAGGACAAAATACAGCCAAGCTTAAAACTTGTCTTATTTATTAATATAAAAAGTACCTCTTTCCACTTGCAAAGGAACTGTAATCTAAGATTTAATTTTCATGTTCTTTCTGGAGCTTTGGTTTGGTTTGAGACTCGGGATTTCTGTGTGGCCGTTGTGTGCTGAAGATAATTTTTTTTCAAAATCTCAGAGTTTCTTCCCTCTGACCTCTCAGCCTAATTATATGTGACGTCATCATGAAAGAGTTTAGAAATCTTACAAGCATAAAGTACAAAGGAATAGGCATATAATGTTGCCATGTATTTCTGAAGGAAGCCTGCATCCTAGTTGACGGCTCTAAAATTGTCCATATGAGTGCAAATGGTTGTCCGTTTTTAATTTGTCCTGTGATTGGGTGGCAACCAGTCATGGGTATAGGCCGCCTCTAGGACAAAGTCAGCTGGGGTCGGCTCCAGCTCATTCGTGACCCTAATGAGAATCAGAAAAATAATTGATGGATAGATTTCTGATGCCATTTTTTTTTTACTCTTGGCTAAATTTGTTGTACATTGTTGTATCAATGTGCAAAGACACAGAGTAAAGTTTTTTTGTTTTTTTTACTTGAAACATAATTACGTTGTATGTTATCTACCTTGCAGACAATCTAAGTAGCAAAAAAAAAAAAAAAAAGTAGCTAGCTAGCCTCCACTTTGATAAATCAAAAAGTCACTACTGTGATTTCCTATTTCAATCATTTTACTTGAAAATCTAAACCACTTCAAACGTGTTTAAAATTTGAAACGATAACTATGACACAGTACTGTATGAAGTAATAAATCAAATCTACATAAAGCTTTCAGCATAAATAATGTAGCTCTGCTCGCACTGCATTTACAACTGCAGTTGACTCACAAGCTAGATATTCAAACCCGGCCGACACCCCACACAAGAAGGAGAGGAAAGCTCTTATGAAGATTCACCAAACTCCCTCACATTGGAAAGTGTTTGAATCAGTAAACAATAACCAGATACTGCTGGTATGGTCTGACTTTCTTCATGCTCGTTAGCCTGCTGTTGTCTTTTGAGCCCCTCTGTTATTGACGTAAATAAAAAATGAATAGTAACATCTGTTTTTCCTGTGCCACAGGGTTTAAACCGGGGTTTTGTTAAATGTTTTGGGTTCCCGTTGTCAGTTTACTGTTGTCAGACTGGAAATGGCACAAAATCACTAATGTTGCAAAGTGACAGAGGTGACAATGAATGACTCTTAATAGCCAAACTACGGTAGCTTTGCTCTAGCTGAAAGCCGGACATTGTGGCCTGGTTGTCACACTGTGGGAAGTGCCATTTTGTTTCGTTTTGATTATGGAGTAAGGGGCCAAAGATCATATTGACACATTCAGTATGTTTTGTCAGCAGAGTAATATAGCACACTTGATGTTAATGACTTTGTGGAGGTAAATTGCTTTGCAGGTACAACATATTCTGATTAGTTGAAGAGGATAATACAAAAAAAGCAGTACATTTAATTAGAAACTGTTCTCTTTCATGCAGGATTTGACCTGTTTGATGCACTTGATGACGTAGGTGAGTAGTCCTGATGATTTTCTTGGCTGAGTATTTAATGCCTGCTTTACAGTATACTGGCATATTATATAATGACATTTATGGTATATGTGAGGATTAGTGGTGGTGTGTGTGCGTGTGGGTGTGTGTAGGGGTGTGTGTGTGTGTGTGTGTGGGGGGGGGGGGGGGGGGTATGAGAGTCAGACAAATGACCAACTCATGTAGAAATCTAGTTTCACATATGTTTTCTTGGAAGTGCATATACAGTGCTCAGCATAAATGAGTACACCCCAACAGGTTTCTAAGAACACCTTTAGTTTCCTGTCAGAATTGAGGTTTTCTATTTGATACTATACTATAAAATACCCTCACAAATGTGGGCCATTGATTGCAAACAAGATTTGTTCATTTGTACCCACAGAAAAAGTACTTTTTAACTTACATTTATTAAAGTACATTTTGCACAAATAAGTAGACCCCAAGAAAAAGACTGACTTGTTAATTGCAGGACTAGCAGACATGTTGCTATCCATAACAGTCACGGGGGTCATAGAAAATACTAGTCATTTTTGTTGTGGGTTGCATTCTTTTTTTGCAATAGTTAATTTGATTAAACTGAAAATTTGGTTATCTATTCATTCTATTACAACCTACTTGCTTCAAGCAGACCAAGAGAAGCTTATCCATGCTTTTATCTCCAGCAGACTAGATTACTGTAACGGTCTTCTGACTGGACTCTCTCAAAAGAACATGAGACAATTGCAGCTCATTCAGAACGCTGCAGCTCGAGTTCTGACCAAAACAAAAAGATCAGAACATATTACTCCAGTACTTAAGGATTTACACTGGCTCCCTGTCAGCTGTAGAATCGATTTTAAAGTTCTGCTACTCGTCTATAAATCACTAAATGGTTTAGGTCCTGAATATATCCAAGAAATGCTGATTGAGTACAAACCCAGCAGGGCTCTGAGATCTACAGACTTGGGCCAACTAGTGGAACCCAGAGTTCGAAGTAAACATGGTGAAGCTGCATTTAGCTATTATGCTGCACACAGATGGAATAGGCTACCAACAGAAGTGAAGTCAGCCCCGAGTGTAAATGCTTTTAAATCCAGGTTAAAAACTTTGCTTTTTTCTTATACCTTTGATTAGGGACTTTTAAACAGCTTTAATTAAGTGTTTGTTTGTTTTTTAATTATTATTTTTATTTTCATTTTTATTTTTATCATTTTAAACTTTCTTATGTTAAATTTTTTAAAGTTTGTTTAATAATGTTTTAAGATTGTTAGTTTGTAACCTATTTTCATTTATTTTTCTTCCTCTGAATTAGGGGTGTTAAAAAAAAAATCGATTCGGCGATATATCGCGATACTACATCGCGCGATTCTCGAATCGATTCAATAATCGGCAGAATCGATTTTTTTTTTTTTTTTAGGATTCACACCTTGAGCATGGAAGAATGTTATATGAACGGCACATTAAGCCTTAATATTTTTATTTTAATGCTGTTCAAATGTGAAACAGATTGCAAACTGTTTGTGTACAGTGGCTCACGGTTATAAGCCTCAAGTTTTAGATAAATATATTCATACAAATCTTACAGTGTACATGTACAAATTTACTGATAGTATTTTCTAAATTTGAATGGAAAAAAATCGCAACAATCGACTTATAAATTCGTATCGGGATTAATCGGTATCGAATCGTGACCATTCGTATCGGGATTAATCGGTATCGAATCGAATCGTGACCTGTGAATCGTGATACGAATCGAATCGTCAGGTACTAGGCAATTCACACCCCTACTCTGAATGTTAACTACTGTTTCTTGATGCTTATGTGTTGTCTTTCCTCGTGTAAAGCACATTGAGTTGCCTTGTGTATGAAATGTGCTATACAAATAAACTTGCCTTGCCTTGCCTTGCCTTACTTTCATGTTGAGTTAAGCATATATTCTACAGAAAATATTTTGTCAAAATTTTGGAAATTCTCCTTATGTTGATTGAGATATTGAATAAACCTTCAATTTTTCGAAGGGGGTGTACTCATATATGCTGAGCACTGTATGTTGTGAAAAAAGATAAACACATTTAGACCAGTGCTTGTTTCTGTTCTTATAGATCCAACACCACCAAAACCCAAAGAGAAACCGAAAGCCCCAGTGAATCCTTTTGATGGTTTGTATCTTGCTTGGCATTAACAAGATTAATGAATTATGAAGGCAAGGGGACATAATGTCATTAAAAATGTTACTTTTCATTTGTATAGATACAATTGGTCTCTGGGCTTATTATTATTATTTTCACAGCCAAGTAAATCTTTTGTGCACTGCCTATTTTCCATGTGCTACCTATTTTACGCAACGAACTGGCTAACTAATGTCCTTGAAATTATTCATAGAATCACTGTGTAGAGTTGCATCTTTTCTTTGACTTGACTTGTCCATGTGTGAATATGTTGTTTGTCAACATGTGCGCTGCTATTGTCTGGTGAGCAGTCAGTGTAACGTGTAGTGTGGGAGCGCGTACAACTTACCTGCAACCCTAAAGAAAACATTATTTTGTTTTGTTAGTTAGCTTATACCAAACTAACATCTAAAGTATTTTATTCTTTTTTTTCCCTACCTTAGGAGGTCTGGACCTTTCAGATGCTTTTGGACCAGGTAAAATATACAGTTCAACATACACTATTATCCTGTACATCCCAATATGGACAATATTTGTTTTACATCTATCAACACTATATTGACCTTCCAAGTTTTTGTTTCACATGCACGTGCTGCATCCCAAGCAGGTTTGTTGTTCTTGTTGTTGTTGTTGCCAAAATTAACGAAATAAAACGTTAATTAAATAAATAGATAAATAAAATGTGAGTTTGTTTATCAGAATGATAATGTATTAAAAGGTGTCCAAAATCCAAATGTTCTATTTTTATGCACAACATAGGTTAACATGAATTGTGACTTAATGTTTATGTGGCTTTTCGTTTGCATGCAAAAGCCAAAATTGAGCAGATTTATATTTGGTGCCGTTTTGCCCCGGGTTTGTGACTCTTTATTCAAGTGCCTGTCCATTTTGTGGTTGTTAGAGAATAGAGATGTTCCGATATCGTTTTTTGGCCCCCGATACCGAGACCCAGCTTTGCAGTATCGGCCGATACCGATACTATACCAATACCTAAGGTTTTTTATTTCCCTCAACATGAAAAAGCTGTCCTGCCATTGGTTCAGAGCATTCAAGGGCCAATAGGATATCTTAGATCGGAATGCAGTGAACATGTCACATATCAGTGAATGTCGTGCACGAGCAAGACACAAGATGCTCCATCCATCCATTTTCTTGGCCGCTTATTCCTCACAAGGGTCGCGGGGGGTGCTGGCGCCTATCTCAGCGGGCTCTGGGCAGTAGGCAGGGGACACCCTGGACTGGTTGCCAACCAATCGCAGGGCACCAAGACACAAGATGCTGCATCCAAAATCCTATATTAGTGTTGGAATTAATGGTATCGGCATGTTACTTGTGAGTAGTCACCGATACCGATACCACTGTTTTAATGCAGTATCGGCACCTTTGCCGATACTAGTATCGGTATCGGAACAACACTATTAGAGACCCAGTCTACTCAGCAAAGCTAATAAATAAATAAATAATTGTCTGAATGGCTGGGTAACGCCCGTCACGACTCTTGGTCATGTGACGTTCACATGTGGAGCCCTGAGCAACTGTGATGTCACTTTAAGTCAGTGCTTCTCAATTATTTTCTGTCATGTTTTTTTTTTTTTGCTGGGTGCAAAGCGCGCATCCTCAGTGCAAACAAAACCCCTACACCACCGAGCGAATGCTTGCTGCTCACACTCTGCCAATAATGAGAGCGCCACTGCCCTCTAATGTAGTGGAGGTGCAATTGCACTTTATTCTAGGACAGTAAAACAAATCAAAATAAAAAAATAAAAAAGCATGATCCCCGAGGTCAAACGAGCCCCCCTTGATGGAGCCTAGCGTGCCCCTGGGGGGGGCCCGCCCCACTATTTGAGAAGCACTGCTTTAAGTTGACAGCAAGTGGCAAAATGGCCGCCACCTGTGATGTATAACAACTTGTGGATTTTGCTGCTTAATTCATATTCCACAAATTCAATATCAATCAGAATACTGTGTTCAGACTAGTGGGGGTGCACAGAATATATTGCTGTAAATTTTGTTTTTGACATTTTCTTTCATTCATTTATAATAGCACAAAAAACCTCCATGATTGAAAGTTTATAAAAAACAAAAACAAAAAAACTGTTAATTTTGAGTCATGCTTATACGCTGTGTGTATTATTCTTTTAAAGATGAACCAGAACCAGAGAAACCTAAGAAACCCAAGACTAACAACCCAGGAGATTCTGGTAGATTTGTCCATCATTTATCTTTTAACAGTATTTGCAATAACAGAATTGAGCAGCCTTTCCTCTACTGATACTACTCCAAACTTGTACTTATTTGTGCAGATGGCTTTGGATTTGACCTAGAGGATGCACTAAACCCAGGTAAAGCCTATTTTGCATGTTCATTTAACCTACAAGGCTCATTTTTCCAACGTGAGAGGAAGAATATTTTCCGTTTCCCTACACTGGTGGGAACTTCGCATTAATTCCATGCTTGAAAAGGAACAGTTCAAGTAAATCATTCAAATTAGGTTCCCCCTCTCCTCTTTCTTTCAGACCCAAATGCCAAACCTGACAAACCTGTCGTCGATCCACCAAGGCGTGGTGGAGGTGAGTCATTCATTTCTATCCAAGCAAAGTATGATTTTGAATCCAGCAGCATCTTAGCTAACCACATATATTTTCCCTTCAATAATAAATTTCTGTGGATCATTCCACATAGGTGGTGGTAACTTTGGTGATAATGACTTATTTGATATAAGTGATGGTGGAGACTACAAGCCTGACAGAGGTAAGACATCTTCTGCAATCATTTTACACGTTTTTAATTGTAATTAATACAATTATTTAGTGAAATGTCTAACATATACATGCCTTTCTGTTTTAAACTTAGGCCGTTCAGGAGATTCTGACTATAACTCTGGAGGTATGTTGATCCTTGTAACATGACTTTTTGCAGGTATATAGTACCAGTCAAAAATTTTCAGGAAAAAGTGACAGAGCTGTTCCATGAAGGCACACATCACACACTGTATACATCAGAGGTGTCAAACATGGGGCCAGCGGGCCGGATCAGGCCCGCAAAGGAGTTTAATCTGGCCCGCGAGATGATTTTGTAAAGTAAAAAAAATAAATAAATTAGGAGTCAGACCAATTAATCATCCGGCCACAATCAAAACTTATAAATTTGTGATTTCACAAGCATTGCTCAGATAAGCAATGCAACTTGTACATGGAATTGCCCTGGTCATTATTTTACACACCACCTCAAGTTATGTTAAAAACAAAAAACAAAACAAAAAAAACAAATACAAATAAAATCATAGACCGACATAAACCTGTTAAATACAACACAAATTAAATTACTGGTAATTTTGCATTCATGTTGTTTTTTTGGAACAATATATATAACTTCATTAACTGCGCCACACAAAGTATTGTAGGAACAATGTATATACAAAACAGGTAGATATAACACGCCACAAACTCACACAGGCAAAGTGTTACCGCCTTCCATTTGCATTTGTGTTATTTTTTGGAACAATATATTTACAGTTGAGCCCTGCTATAATAGGGCTGACCCACAAAAAATAAATAAATAAATAAATAAAAATCTGCGTAAAATTGACGCCAATTCTTTTTAAGTTATATACCATGATTTTACTAATCCGGCCCGCTTGGTAATGTCTATCCCTCCATGTGGCCCTTGAGCTACTATGAGTTTAACATGCTCAACATGCTCCTCCTACAAGCACACTAACTCATCATCACGCACACGCACTTCCCATATTTGCAGAGTCATGTGATCACTTGGTTACTTTTGGTTGTTTATCCTCATGATAATGGTAGTAATCAACACTATGGTGTTAAACTAACTGAATTGTTTTTTGTTTCAATGTTCTAACTTTCTAAGTGTAATGCTTCAGAGGGAGGGGCACCATGTAAAAATAGCCCTGCCATGGAGATAAGTGAAAGCCGGCCTTGAGAAAGAATAACCTTTTGCACATTGCAAGCCTTTAGTGATTTCCTCCCTGTCGGCAAACTCACTTTTGATCAACAGTCCGATTTTAATTTAACTACTGTACGTTTACTATTGTGCTCGGAGTGTGCACTGTTGTTGAGCTGATCTGCACTGAGAGGATTCTAGTATTCGGTTACCTCATTTCGCCATAAAAGGATAAAAATATTACACATCTCCACTCCAGGCATGATGGCAGGCAGTTAGACACCATTGCAATCAACATCCACAGTAGTCAACATAATATTAAATTAATAGATGAACAGATAACTGTGTCAAATGTCTAAAACAAATCAGTATTCTGTGGTTAATTTCATTCATTGTACAATAGAATAATGATATTTTGTCATCTTTCCAGGTGGTGCTGATCAGCCTCAAGGTAACTTTATTCTTTGCTTTTATAACTTCCTGTTTTTGTCTTGATACCTTATGACTTCTGCTGGCAACATTAGAGCCCATGAATCACATTTCCCGTTTCCTGTCTAAAGACATCGCACTGGGGGTTAATCAGTGCACTTGTTGCTGGAGTTTTGCTTGCTCGTACATCTTGGACCTTGTGCTCACCTTTTACAGAAAAGTCAGCATCTTGAGTTTTTATGTGTGCTGTAAGGACAATAGAAAGCCATGAACAGCTCTACTTTTGCAAAATCTTTTTTATTGACTGTAGTACCAGCGAAGAGAATGGATTTGCTCGAGGTTTGGTCATGAAACTAGATGAATGAGTCAGAAGGAGAGTCACAGTCGCCCATGCACCTTCAGCTATTTATTGAGCAGTACAAACACACACAAAATGAGAAGCAGCTACAGTCGTCTAAAACTTCCATTCTGACGTTCACAAGGATTAAGCAGCCATGTTTGTGACATTATTCATCAGGTGACGCCCCCTTAACTCATTCACTGCCATTGACGGATATACACATCAATGGCAGTGAATGTTAAAGGCGCATGGTTGTGTTTGTGACTACTAGCTTGTCCCATAGTGCAGTAATTACACTTTATAACACCAGGCAGATAATTTCTGTACATTCTCATTTATTTTTATTTTTTATTTTTTTTTTAATTCAATACTAGTGCTTTTTGTTTTTCTAAAATGGTGTTTGTATTGGGCTCGAACAGATGTGCAAAATTTGATTTACCGGTACTAGGAGGTGAGTTAGGGCTTGGTCATGAACTAAACACCTAAATCAAAACACCACTGTTTTCACTTTGGGAATACATCATTTGACAGTCAGCCTAATCCTGCCAGCTCGAAGGGCAAAGTCTGTTTGTGTGTCCCAGTAATGTGGTGACTTGTGCCGTTGATGCCACTTGAAGTTTGGGCTTGGAATGGATAGAGAAGTGAGAAGGAGGCTTCCTTGACTTAAGAAATGAATGAAATGGCTCTAGTCTAGTCTGTCTGGCTAAAACCATGCTGCAATTTTGTGTTGTTGCAGATCCAGACCTTCTGTGGCGACAAATCCTGAAGATGCTAAATATTAACATGCCCGAGGAAGTCATTATGTGGATGTCCAATATAAAAAAGATCTTGGTGCCGCTCTTAGAGAGGGCCATGGAGCTTGTGCAGGCTATGCCTTGATTGTACGTTGATTTGGGGTTAGACCCTTATGTCTTCTAACTATGGTACTTGAATTTGATAGGACTACAGGAAGTCAAGTGGAAATGGACTTGGTTATATGTTGTTAATTCAGGAGCCCTGCTCACCTTTGGCTTTAGTAGGATTGATACAGGGAATCTTTTCAGGACGTTGTCAGGATCTTGTGTATTTGTTGTTACATATATGCTCCTCCCTTTTACAATTCACCACTGACACGTCATGTTTACCAAAGCAGCTGCTCTTCTTGCAGCTCCAGTCATTCTTAAAACAACTATAAAAATAGCCAACACCCGAGCCATCCAAGCTGACTTTTTTTTTTCCCAGCGCACTATTCTCTCTGTAAGTACCAATGCAGGATGGGGCATTGAAGTCTGTTATGCCTCTATTTAACAGATGTAAGACAGACTTTTAACAACAGAGACTTACTGCACATGCCCATGAGTAGTAAAAGCAATTGTTGCACTGACATGCAGTATGTCACACATCTCATTAACCAGCTCTAATGCTGAAAGGCAGTATGGTCATTCTCCAACAGTTCTCCTAACATATTGGTTGTTTATTTTATTTTTAACCTACTGAAGTTTGAATATTAAAAAAATTTCGCTCATTGATTATTTTTATATTATACTATTGTTGGTATCTGCACCATGTTGCAAACATTCTTTTTAGCCATCCCACCTCTCATTTAATCAGATACACAAATGATACATTTGGAATGACCTGAATGGAAATGGAACAACACAGAAATTAACTATGTTGGCTGTACACGATGAAAGTCTTCAGTTATTTATATTTAATTTCAGAATCACGTAAAACTGCTTCTGCATAATCTTGTGCTTTTGGTTGACTATGAAGTGTATAATGGGAATGCCATGAGCTTGCATGTTGGTGACGGGTGTGTCTGTACATATCTGTATTGAGTCGTCGTTTATGAGGTACTATGAGTCATGTGTACTGTATGCAACTATGTTACATGAATGGATGAGAGAAAAAAAACACTAAAGTCTGTCTTCTAAGAAACATTATTGTGGATGTCTGTTTATAAATCAAAGTCTCGTGACAGGATGTTAAAGCAACCAGAGTTCCGTTGGGACCAATAAAGTATCTACCAACTGACAACAGTCACCACCTCTTGTCAGGACACACCCAGCACGCCCGAGCACATTCTCATCATAGTCAACAATAACAATCTGTTCTTCGTTTGTCAAGTTGTAGTTATACGATTGCCGTTGTTAGTTTTAATAAGCACCCTTGTTTGCTTTGCATAAGATTTATCTCGGCTCATGTAATAATGTAATGTCACCCAATCTGAAGGTAGGGTGTAGATGGCAGCATTACATCGCTTGGCATTTGAGATCAGCACAGCCTTTGAGTAGAAGTTAAATATTAGTGTTGGATCCCAAATTATCATGTCTATCTTGAAGGAGAGAAAAGTTGGACAAGTTTTGGCACCTAACAATGGAACAGTGTATAGCATGGTATGGTATAAACAGAGTATGTATTACAATAGGCAGTAGAAAGTGTGTGTTGAGATCATGAGAAAAGATGACGTTTCATGGCAGTACATGGAGTAAATGAACATGTAAAAAAAAAAAAAAAAAAGCCACTGACATTTATCACGCCATGCAGCAAATTTTATAGTTTGAGGTGTCACAAAAGTAAAAACAGTCAATGCCAGCTGTTGTATTATTTTAGCGGGTTATGATTGTTTTTGCATATTTTCAAGCCAAGGTACAGTACAAGTGGGTTGAGGACTGATAACGGTCAAGTCAAACCAAATGATCCCCATCTTGCTTATTGTACAGAATTTCCTTTGGTCTTGCAGAGGCTGGTTCCGGAACAATCGCAGCAATCGCCAGCACTATTGGGGTGGCTCTTTTAGGAGCAGCATCCAGTTACTTTGCTTACCAGAAGAAAAAACTGTGTTTCAAGTTACAGGGAGGTACTTAATCTTTATTACTTCTCAAGTACTCTGCTGCTCTGACGTGGTACCAATACAGTACTAAGTAAAACATTTTGTGAACAGGTGCTGACCCAGAGCATGGTAAAGCCCGACATCCTGCACAGTCTGATCCTCAAGGTAGGCGGCTTTATTTTGTTAAGTTTTGTTAACAATAGCAAATTCATAGTATTAGGGACTACAGCACTAATGGTACCCTTACATTATGTAAAGACTCTGTATGTACGTGTCACATCTTAAATGTTCTATTAGTAATAGTTGCTTGTTACTGCAATACACTAGCAGAGAAAAATTCCATGTGTTTTTTATTTTATTTTATTATTATTATTTTTTACATAATTACGTGGCAAATAAAGATTCTTAGAGAACATAGGGGGATTTTATTTATTTATTTATTTTATTTTTTTTACTGGTCCTACCCCTCCCATATCTTTTAGATACATTGAACATTTGGATTTAGGTTGGCATCAACTTAACTCATTTGCTCCCAAAAATGTATAAAGACGTTCTATTTTTTCTATGTTAAATATTACCATGCTACTAAAGACGTATTTATACGTTTTTGTTTTTTTTGTTTTTTTTAAAATGCTAGAGCATATAGAATGCTTTGATGCAGCCTCTGAGCTTAAGAGAATGCTTCAACCAATGGTAGTTATTACACAAATGGCCAGCAGGTGGCAGCAAAGTATAAGAGATCAACCTGGGCCATGTTGCAAAAAGCTCTTTTTCACACTGCTCTCAACAGATTTGTGAATAATGATGAAACTTTTCTATGTTCTAATGCTAATTGCTGCAAAATGGAAACAGATAGACATATACCTTTTTTTTTTATCCTGGTGAAAGAAGATACTCTAATCTTTGTTTTGGTAGGTTCCACGTTTTTATAGCATTAGGACACAATATTCTGTGGGCCTTGCAAAATCATTCCAAATCCAGTAAAACAGCGAAAAATGTGCTGGGAGTGAATGAGTTAAAATACAAATTAATTAATTTAACTGTACTTCCTGTAGATTCTTGTCAGTGCTTTACCAGGGACAATTTTGAACCAGCGCAAATGTTCAGCCTCATTTTGTATTTTCCTTTTCTCTACTTGATTCTAGTTTACAGCGACTTGCTCAGGACATCCTAGACGGCATCCCGCAAGAGACACGCCTCCTTGATGGAACTACATCTAACTTTCATGTGTTTCTTTGTACAAAGTACTTGTGACTTCTCTGAAATTTCTGCTCCCTAATGGTTGGCTTTTTTTTTTATTGTGTCAGAATACATTTAAGTGGCTTTCTTAGTCGTTGCACATTTGTTGTTTGTAACGGTAACAATTCTGTACAGACACCTGTAACTGTCATTTCGGAACGATGACCATGTTATATTTTTCTGTTATAGTCTGAATGTGTTAACATCTTTGTTGTATATGAAGTTTTTTTTTATTTTTTATTATATATATATGAATAATAGGCAGAAGTATTAAAAAGCAGGGACGGAGCCAAAACTTTTTCAGTGGGGCGCCCTGGGTGACACAACCACTAACTAAAGGTGCTTTTCCATGACAGATTCCAGAATGGCTTGGACCTTCTCTGCTCGCTTGAGCTAGTCTGGCCTCCGTTGCGTCTGCATTACAACAGGCATCAATCAACTATAATACACCTAGATTGTGTTTTACAGCAGTACTTATATGAAACCATATATGAAATTTCATAATGTAACTGAGGATAAATATTGAAGGTTGTGGTAAAAATGATCATGAGCTGCAGGCATGTCACCAGTTCCATTCCATTGAATGGGTTCATCCCAATGAATGAGAACAAGTCCCATGTTTCAATAAATCCTAATTTTTGTCTTTATTGTAGATCACATCCGCTTTCTGTCACAACATGGTGCAATGTCTAGCAGCAGTAAAGAGGAAATTGTGAATATAATAAATTGAAAGATGGGCCTCGCTTTAATTCACTTGAATGGACCCGGTGAGGTGCTAGTGAATATATATATTTTTTTTTTACCACAAGCTTTACTATTTCATCCATTGGTACATGTGAAATTGTGAATATGGTTAAGAATTGCTAAACAACATATGTGTAATCTATATACTGTATTTTTCTCATCCTGGTTTGATTGCATAACACCAGGAAATGGATGTGTGCAGTGGTATTCCTCTCCACATCTCTCAAAGTAATGCCCATACCTCTCTCAGCCAATCAGATGAGAGTGATGTCACAGTCCAGCTTGCATTCTTGGAAAAGGTTCTGAGGAGCTGTTCCATTGTAAAACCAAGGGCTCGAAAAAGTTTTTTGGAAAAGCGACCATACAAGGCGGAACTAGGCTGTCTCGATGTAGAACCGGTACCATGGAAAAGGGGCTTAAGCAACGGGTAGTCATAATCATGAAAATAATCATTTGGATTGATGCTTACTACAAGTATCAAATATTTCACTGTTATGAAAGATTCTTTTATATTCTGCATGCAGCTCAATAGTATCAATACTTATTTAGATAAGCCCTAGTGTAATGCAACCGTGTGAAAATGGCAGAAATAATTATCTGCACCAAAGAATGACTTTGAGCAAAATCTTCTCCGAGATGTGTGGGCGACCACCATTGGCCACCACATAGCTCCGACCCTGTTTTTGTTTTTTTCTTTTCTTTTCTTTTTTTTTTTTTTCCAAGCAAAGTTGTTGCAGGTTAGTGTTTTTTGTTTGTTTGTTTGTTTGTTTTTTAAGGCTAAAAATTATGAGTATAATGGGCCGCTCACATGACGACTGTTGTTACAGTGGTGTCCTCATTTTGGAGTGCACCGATTTGGGAGTTTTCTAAATTACTGGCTGTTCAGCTAATTGTTTCCCTTTGTGAGCCAAAATTTGAGGCATGAATCAACTTCAGATTGCTGCCAGTAGATGGCAACAGAGAAGGCCACATCTGCTCAATCATACTGCGTTCTGCTCAATTTCAGACACGAGAAACTTGAGTTACAAGCTCAGTTGTGGAATAAATTGAACTCTTAAGTCGAGGATATGTGAATGTAATGTGTGTGGACATATTTGGAATTACAAGTGGAGGGAGAGCTTTGCATTTGCTTCACTACTGGACACTACTAGTATTTAATATTAAACCTGCATGTTGAATATTTTTAAGATTCAGATCTATAATTCATACAGTTGTTTATGTCACAAAAAAAAAAAAAAAAATTACCCACTTAATACTAATTTGCAGCACCCAAGCTAAAATGGCCTATTTTGAAGAAAACATTCAAATCAGAGATGCATTTGGGTTTCTGTAATACTTGATGAAACTCATGAATAAATATTTTTAAAAGTATGCAGAATTGAAACTTGCATTATTTCCCGTTTTCAGGTCTCAAATTTGTATTACAGAGGCAAACAACTGAGTCATCACGTCTTTGTATGAAGTTTTTGTTTGCAATTGTTATGAATCAGCGTCTCCTTGATACAGGGCGTCTGCTCAGTATTCAGAGTGCTGAGCTACACTTTTTCCATATTTCATTAAACTTTTTTCATGCTAGGTGCAAAAAAACTTGTGAGGGGGAAAAAATAATGCATGTTAGAATAATGCTGTAAGAAAGCACAATGTGGAAAAAGTAAAACCCACTGAATACTTTCCGGATGCACTCAATGCTTAACATGTTAATATCGCCATCTTCCAGCCCTGACAAATAAACACACTTCTCTCATTTGACAGATTATTTCACTCTTAACAATGCCAAAACATGTTCCCCCATTGGAGAGAGCCAATATCGTTCCCCTTTAAATTATGCCCCATTTAGAAAGAACATGCATTTGTGGTTAGAGTACCAACTGAGCATGTGTTGCCCTCAGACAAAAATGTGTACTGACTCTTCTTTCCCAGGGGGCTAACATTTGGCAAAATCTGTTAGCTTGGACCCTGTTGAGCTTAAATTTAGCATCTGCTCTTGAGAAGTGGCATCTGATCTCAATAAGCTGGTGTTCCTGCAAATTTAAGTTGTGGTGTTACAGGAGGCAGCCTGAGTTCTATGTCCAAACAGAAGAAGGCCAAAGTCCTTGAGAAAGAGGGAGGATTTCAGAAACAAACACTTCCTAAGAAGGTGATACCTCAACAAGTCTTTTTCACATCAGGAAAAGGATTCTTCAAATGTTGACTTGAATTGTTGTTCTACTAGTTAGCGAAAAATTTAGACCCAGCGGATTCATGCTATTCTTTGCTTATAGGTCCAGTACATTAATTTTATATCATGGAAGACAAGATGTTGAGTCGTTGCAATCCAAATTGAGTATTTGCTATTAGCCAAAGATAAAGATATGTAAATATGTACGGTAATTATACCAGATAAGATGTTGCAGCACAAGTGAGAAATATATAGCATGTAGACCAAAAAAAAAAAAAAAAAAAAAAAAAGGTGCCTCCTGTTTCTTGCTAAATTGATTTGTTCTTTTTATTTTGACAGAAATAAATCTTAACATTCCTATGACTTTTAGTCCGGCCCTCTAACAGAAACCATGACATTGTTGCCCTTGAAAATGTGATAAGCTACCACTGATTGTTTACACTTGGAAATGATTATAATGCAACAAAGAAATTTAACTAACTTGTAAGCAAATTTGACTATACAAGGACTTTATGAAATGTGCCAAGTGTAAATGAGTTTAAAAAAAATAAATCAAAAATAAATCACAGATGGCCGTGTATTATAGCTTGCCTGATTGAGACCTGTGAGTGGAATCGGGAATTTTTATTTTAAGAAATTTTGTACTTACAGTTTTCCAACTGATCGCTTTATTGTTGTCACACAATGTTCTGTTTGGGCTCAGCAATCTTGTTCTAATATCAATTTTCATAGCCACTTAAAATACAGTTGGAAAAAGCAACTGGCGAAAGGAACCTTTAAAGAGACAAAGAGAACTTAAAACAGCTACAAGTTTATTATTTTTATTTCATGTTGAGTCACATCACAATACAATGAGAAGTTGAGGACAAATTTCAAGTGAAGGTAACAAATAAAGTATGTAGCAAAAAACAAGGCACCTTTTTGCTGCCTTTTGTAAACAAAAAAGGAAGTCGTATTTTCCTGTAATACTTGCTTCTGGCCAAGAAGTCACAGGGTTCAGAGGTCACAAAGTAATATGACATTGCAATGAAATATAAAACCTTTTAAAAATTAGAAAGTTAACAGTCTTGTTTTCTCTCTCTCACATTTAGGCTCAGAAAAATGAATAATAAAAAATGGGCAGGTGGATGAGAGTATAAAAAGCATGTTTTGTGGTATGATGGTTACAGTATGACTCATTAAAGGGAGTAAAAGAGGTATAACATGCTAAGCAATAGGAATACAGTAGACCCCCAACTACTCGCGATGGATAAGGCCAGAGCCCGACAGTGAATAGCAAATTCCCATGAATAACTGATGCACCCCTATCAGTGATTATAATGAGTGTTATGAATAGCTTAAACCATAAATATACCAATAACTATGAATGTGTCCCACCTTGAGTATTCTGCTTAAAAAAAATAAAAAATAAAATGTTTAGAGATGTCCCGATCCAATCACGATTGCAAATCTGGTCCTTCACAGATGACCTAATGTCTAAATCAAAACTCCAGACTATTGTAAAAACAACAAATAATATTCTTGTTTTTATTAAAAAAAAAAATCTTGATCATCCAAGATGTCTGTGATGTTTCGATCATCCAAGCATTCACATAGTTCCAGTGCTAAATGAGTTAGCCTCGTTAATCTTAGCAATTAGCATGGCTTGACTGCAACATGTTTAGCAGGACCCGTAGTCAGCTGAACCTCGTTGCTCGCTAGCTGATGCAGCGTAAGTTGCAACGAGGGCATGTGCGTGTGTTTAGTATGACAGTACACTCTTGTACTGGCTGACGATGTCATAGGCCTAAAAAAACAAAACAAAAACAAAAAAAAACGAGGACATCCTAAACATAACCCAAAAGACTTAAATAGCATTTCAAATGCTTACTTAGACTGTCAAACATGATTGTTCCCTTAAAAATACAGTGCAGTAAACAGCTTTATGCTAAGCACGCACATACACAATGTACACACACATCAATTATGATGATGAAGAATTACTGTAGCGGTGCAGCCCGGTGTAAAATAATGAACATTTGACTACACAACAAACCGGTCATAAGTCGTCTTTGTGATGTTCCACTGAACTGCTGCAGTCTGGTGTAAGATAAACAATTGACTACCTATTTTTGGTTTGAAAAATTTTGCAATTTCGATCGTGATATTGCAATTCATCACAATGGCCATATATGGGAGTAACTCTGTCCGCTCACACATGTAAACGGGTTACCCCGAATGTTTCCGAAACCGGAATTTTGACCTTAACCCAATACTGGCTGCATGTAAACAGTCACGGTCACAGTCTTATCTAGCCTTTCTCCCTCCCTTATCTGGTGGTCAATTTCAAAACTGAGACGGCTGCAGTTAGATTTGTGGTTCTGGTGATTTGGTTGAATGGGTGACTAGTAACTGTTCGTTACTACAATACACTAAATGTCATACACTACATAGTGTGGATCGTTTTTTTTGTCATGAATATGAAAATTATTTCCAGTGTTTTTTAACCCACGTTACGGAACATCGCAAACAGGCATTTTTTTTTCTGTGACTAACGGAGGACAGATTAAACAAACAAACACAAAAAGAAAATCAATCAATTTGCAGATGCCCAACCATGAATATGTGGGGGTCGACTGTATTCCCTGCACATTTGTTCTTTGTAAAGTATTTTTTTTTTCCATGAATATAACACTGAGTTGTCAGAAGTTTTTGAAGATTTCCAAGTCTCTTGGTGGAACGCAAGGGTCTTTTTTCCATTCGTCATTGGGGTAAACTTCAAAGTTTGTAGTGTCGCCATCATGGGAAACTTTGGGAACTATTGGAGGCTGTGGATTTATCCAGAAAAGTTAGTTAGAAGTTGCAGTTTAATGATTTATATTAACTTTATCATTTAAACTCAACGACTAAACAATTATTGAATATTGTTGAGACTGACAGCTTTGTTTGACTGTACAATCTTTGAGAATGTTTCTCTCTCCATGCATTCACTATAAAACCCGATTGACCGTTTGTGGGGAATTCTCAAATGGAAGGAGGATGTGCACAAAGGTTTCCAACATCCACTAGGTGCCTGATGTTGTCATGGAGATGTGGAAGACAATTCCAGTGTAAACCTGTAAAGCTCTAGTGAATTCTATGCCCAAGAAGTTTCAGGCAGTGCTGAAAAATAATGAGGAGCCACACAAAATTTGGACAATACGGGCCGGCACTAACTTTTGTTGTCTGCAGATGACATCTGTAGACATTCATGAGTATGAATTTATTTTGAGAGGACGTTAAATTTATATGCTGCAAATGCTCTTATTAACTATTTTATATTGTAGAATAGCAAAGTGTCATCATTATGTTTGTATATAAAAAACATGTTCTCATTTTTGTTATTTTTTTTTTTAAATCAAAGTACTCTGTATGGGTCCTCAAACAACTATTTCAAGGTTAAGAAATGACTTACCCTCAGTTTTCTCAGCGGAACTATCTCCCAATCGATGGCCTTAAACCATCGGTGCTTTTTCACGTCATCTGCGCCATTCTGTAGAAATAGAAAGACGGCTGTACATTTAATACAATATTACTGCCAAATTTATTAATTAAAAAATAAATAAACTTGTAAAATTAGATGTGATTCAAACAACAGATGCTGGTCATTTTTGTCAAGACACCATACAAAAATCATACAATTAAAAGCTTGCAATTTACACTGATTTAACGAGAATTTGTGAGGAAAACTCCAGTTTTAACTAGTTTATTGAACAATCACTACTTTCATGCACAAAAAAAATCTGTGTTGGATTAAATATTACTTATCCCCCTGACCAAATGGGTACTTCTTTTCCCATGAGTGCTTTGAGATTATCCGTTCTTTTGAGACCCACACAAGGGCAATTCAAGCAGGCAAACATGAAATAAACAAAAAAAATGTCAGGAATATCAATTTGTACATACTTGAAACCGTTATTACAAAAAAGACTTAATGGTTTACATCGCTCTTTTGTGATTTTGAAATTTCTGTTAAACAGAAAAACAAACATAGTTCTGTCATTTTCAAAGTGTACTGAATCATCCTCAAAGGCAAATATTCCCAAAGCCTTTCAAGAACATGATTTAAACCCAAATCAGATGTTATTATTCAAAATATGTATGTGTTAAATATGACCACATTACACATTTGTCTTGAACATGAATGGAAATACTAAATAAATATTAAATATCTGTCCTGTTATGTTACAGAGTAAATAATAAAAAATAATTAAAAAAAGAAAAAAAATAGAAGTGCATTTCCTAAGTTACAAGGGTTTAAAAGTCCTATTATTTTTGTATTACTGAATAGCAACAACAGTAATTTCATGTATAAGATATCATTTAATATCAATTAATTTTATGTATTAAAACATTCATACGCATTTCCCATGTTTATATATATATATATATATATATATATATATATATATATGTTACTGAAAAGGTTCCATTTGAAAAATATCAAAAATGCTTATTATGTTATACAAATATATTTACTTTTTTACACAATTGAGGATATAAGTTAACTATCTGATCACATATTTACCTTTCCACTTGAATTAGAAAATGTCATAAAGTGATGGAGTCGTCTAAATATTAGCATAGGGCAAATATGAAGTGTTATTATACATGATATTAGTTTTCAGGTGTTCAATGCAAAGAAAAGACATTCCGACTCACCTTCATGTTGCCCAGCCTTCTGGCTCGGTCAATTACCAGAAACTTCTTGATTAGGTCTCTGTGGAAAACAAACACTCTGTAAATCTTTTACCCAGATTGCTGCTCCAAGGCACCCCCTAGTGGCAAATATCACACATAATGAAATACAGTACTGGATGCTGGAAAAAAAAAATCCCCCACAAATAAAACAAAACAAAACTGTTGTATAGAGTTGTCGTCTCTACAGGCAAATTTGACCACAATCACCATCTTTATGGTTCATTTGAATTCTTCAGCAAGATGTGACTCATAAAAGCTCATTACGATTTGTTTTTCTTCCTGGTAATGAACGCTTACTTGACATAGAAATCCAGATGTCGTGGGAAATCCAGTTTTCCTGCCAGGATCTTCTGGTAGATTCCAAACGGGTTGTCATCAAAAAAAGGTGGATGCCTGTGAAGAGAAGGAATCACAACAGCAATAATGTGAATATTATTTTTTTTAATTATTGCATACACAGTAAACTTTCGTGTGTTTAACAAACATTAAGCTATGGCACATATTTTACATTCAAAAATGTCACGGCACAACATCAAATACTACACTAAAATAATAATGACCTCGTCTACATTTAGTGACTTTTTTTTTTTTTTTTTTACTAATTCACTATGAAATTGGGGCTTATATAGTGGAGCACAATTTCTTACTTTCTCTTGTATGAATGCAACTGGTTAATTGCACGATCTGCCATCTAAGGGAAGAGCATTTCATTGTTGTCCCTGATTATAAATATCACTGGCATACATAGATGAATCAGTGGCTCTGACTTAAAATCTGCAGTGTGTGTGTAGCAGTTACGCACCCAGCCAACATTTCAAAGATGAGAATGCCGAGAGCCCACCAGTCTACTGCACGGCAATGACCTTTGCTCTGGATAACTTCGGGAGCAAGATATTCTGGGGTGCCGCACAGAGTCCAGGTTCTGCTCCGGAAGAGAAAGACAAAATGATGCCAGACTCCAAAAACATTCTGCCAAGAATTGACCTCATTATTAGTTATAAGTGTGTGTGGCACGTTTTATATTGAGAAAAAAAATAAAAATAGATGAAACCTTTGAATGACTATCTTATGATCATATGAGAAAAAAAAAAAATCATCATTACGCAAATGACCCCTAACAATTGATAATTGGTATCCTACTGTGAAAGAAAAAAAAGAAAAACATGAACTTGAAAGTTGAAGTGACAAAAAAAACAAAACAAACAACAACAAAAAAACGGAAAATTAATAAATGAAAATTGAGCCTTTGCTTATTTTACGTTGACAGGCGCACACGTCTCATTGAGTTAGACATGGGTTGATTGCAGTGATTGCCTCACAAAGTACTCACAGGCATTTATCTTTTGTAAGAATGACTAATAGTATTGCAGCTTACTGAGTTAGTTGTGAAACTTCTTGTGTGGCTTTATGCCTGTATTATACTGCTCCCTCTTTATTTAAGAGAATGGTAATTTCTTCTGCGTTTAACCAAGTGGTTCTCAACCCTGTTCCTCGAGTACCCCTATAGAGCATGTTTTCCATGTCTCCCTCAGCCAACACAGGTGAAGATCATTATCAGGCTTCATGCAGAGCTTGCTGATTAGTTAATGGTTTGAAACACCTGTGTTGACTGAGGGAGACATGGAAAACAGGCTGGATAGGTGCACTCTCGGAACAGAGTTAAGAACCAATGGTGTAACCCCACCCACCATGTCCTGTGGATGATCAAAAAAGCCAATCTATATGTACATTACCATACTAACATGACAACATATCAATGACCAGCAGTGAAATAAACTGTTTTGTGTGACATCACCCTCCTCCTGATGACAAGGCATCTTGTTAAAAAGGTGACAACACGTGCTTTCATTTGTGAGTGTTTTAGGAACAGTATAATGTGAACTTGAAAGTGCCAGCCAATCTTATGCAACTTCACAAATCAACAACGTGGATATTGATTTTACCTGTCAGAAAGCTTCTTTGCAAAGCCGAAGTCAGTCAGTCGGATGTGGCCTTCCCTGTCCAGCAGGATGTTCTCAGGCTTCAGGTCACGGTAAACTATGTCTTTGGAGTGGAGGTACTCGATAGCACAGACAATCTCGGAGGCGTAGAACAGACCAGTGGCATTACTGAAGCGGCCTCGGCTGCGAAGGTAGCTGAACAGCTCGCCGCCAGGCACGTAGTCCATCAACATATAAAGGAAGCATTCATCATGGTGGGTCCAAAACCTGATAAGGGAAATAAAATGTATGAAAGTTGATGAAATTCTACATCACAGTTTGTTTCCTAAACTTTATTGAGCCAAGGCAAAATCTCGTGGAACACCACTAAACAAAACGTATACAAACAGTATACATTGAGCACAAAGCAATTACCGTATTCTGCTGTATGAATGGCAACTACATTCTGCCATCTAGTGGAAGAGCACTTCATTGACATGCCCTTTACTACATGTCACTGGTAGATAGTTTAACGCAGAAGCGTAACTAATATTTTTGAGTATTTGTTTAAGTAGACTTGGTCTACAATCAGTCAAGTGTGAGTGTGACATCGGCATGGTTCTCACTGTGTACTTGTACGTGAATATGATTGGGGTAGGCATGTGCGGGAAACCGTGGGGAACAAACTCACAGTCGTATGAGGAAGGGGTGGTTGACCTCTTTTAGAACCGCCTTCTCGTTGTGTACGTGCTGCTCCTGCTTCAGTCGGATTACATCAGGGATCCTCATCTGTTTCAGAGCATAGAAGGTCCTACTCTTCTTGTCCCTAACCAGGTATACTCGACCAAAAGTTCCTGTACCTAAATAAAAGGGGACACAAGAAAGCAATATTATTCTTAAGCGAGATATAAGACAAACTGCTGTACAGGCCGCATTGGAGCATTCCCTTCTCCACTTCAGATCATAGGCCTGATTTCATGTCTCTAAAATAATATCCTGAATAGAAAATGAATAGATGTATTAATACGGTATTGTAGGGTGTGGGGCAAGAGTGATATATATTTTTTTTTTAACTCTCCGATGTTCTTCGAAAACAGTCGGATCAAAAATGATGAACCCGTTCAATTGTTGCCAATACTCTGTAATTATGAAGTGAAATGAAATGATGGCAATCAGCAGCTTGTGCTATTGTCAGACATAAATGGAGGAGCAACTGGATGTGTTGAGTGTTTGTATAAACGCGTTTCTCAAGTCATTCACACACAAAAAAAAAAAAGTAAAATAAATAAATAAAAGAAGAGTCAATCTAATTATAATTAAATCTAGCGCTAGCTGTAGTCTGTATCTTTTACTGGAAGTTTAAGTTTATTTAGAATGTCAACAAACAAAAACATATGCCATATAATTATGTATATCCCTAATGAAAACGTGTACTGCTAGTCCCCCCCCCCCCACACACACACACAAAAAAAGGTGTAGGAAGAAGTCGGATTTAGATCAAATACATACAAACCAAAATAAATACACACATCACCTTCACCTATAAACATTGTACAGAGTACAGACAACTTACTACATACATAGCCGAGACCATCGCTATTAGCAAAGGGAGGCATTCCATTAATATTGCCAGGTGTGCTGACACACCGCTGAATACTTCCACCTCTTTCAGGGCACTGCGGCTGAGCCACTCTTTTTCTCTTGCAGTAAACAAGTAAATATACAATGACCAGGTATGATAAACTTCTTCGTACACCATTCTTCAAGCCTTCACTCATCTGGCTCTGACCCAATATACTGATAAGCTGGTCGTGTTGTTCAGCTTGTGTGACTACAGACCGTGATGGTAATATTTTCCTCCTCTTGTAAATTCTTCATTATTGCTACGTTTATGCAATTCTTGGATGTTAACCATCAAATTACAAGCAAGGTCCATGTTACTGTAGTAAAAATCAAGCAAGTCAAACTGAGTCCCCTCTAAATTCCAAGCATGTTTAGTCATTAATTGCTATAGCATGTCATACAAACTTGCTCTGTCACAATTAGATTTGAACATTAGGCACTTTGCATTCATATTCTATTTTCTTTTCATATATATTTTTAACCCCTGCATTTTCAATTACTTCATCATCTTCTCAAAAACATAAATAACTAGAAGCTCAGCTAAACTTATCTTAGCTAAACTGTTAAGCTAACATAGATTACCTGCCATTGTGGATTACTAGGTTTTATAATGACAGATTAACTGAAGTTAAATGTAGTAGTTTTTGAGTCTCTTATCTTTTAGTTGCAAACCTTGCATGCTTTCCCCAAATTTTATCAAGAACATAATCCTTGAAACTAAATATAATACCTTTAGAGTCTCTTCATGATATTTGGCACATGAGGTGGCCCCTACACATACTACATACTGGGGAGTTGCCAGGTTTGCGCACCACACGAAAAACAAAAATTCTTTAAAAAAAAAAAAATAAAAAAAAAAAAAAAAAAAGTACTGTAAGTGAAGCGGAGTCTCCTGAATACCAGGTCTAAGTCAAGGCGAGTCTTTCATCGGACTAGCTTGTCTAAAACCTAATTCCTAAAATTTGAAACTTAAATCTGACTTGAGTGTTGCCTACTTCTGGTATTTTGTGACCTTATTTTGGAGGGAATAAGTGACAGCTCGGGGTTGGCAAAGTGTGTGTGTGACGTGTATAACATGGATGGACAGGACAGGAGTTTAGCAGCAAAAATTTGAATGTTTTAGACAAAGCTCAAGAGACCGCAGATGGTTTGGACATCTAGATTGTCTATTTATGGCATCCCTTCGATTTATCCTCCTCACCCATACGTTCTCCTGGATAAATTAAGTAAACCACTCCCAAACCATTAGAGGTGGCGTTGCAACATCAAAATTTGTTATCATCATTTTCAGTTCAAGTCAGTGGAGGTCACTCACTTCCACCACCCGGAAGTACCCGGGCGACAACTGTTTACATACTGTTCCGTGGTAAACTCAAAGGAAGATCTTGGTGGTCATTGGGGTGTTCTTACAACTCACCTACTGTGGCGATGCTCACCAAGTCATCGAGGCAATACCTCTGGTGGTTGTCTGATGCTTCTTCACCTGAGGAACCGCTGCTGTTTTCTTTGGAACAATTGGTGTCATTGCTTACTCCGGTATCTGCTTTTGAGGACGCCATGAGTCACGTCCAAGGTTAATTATTTTGGTTTGAAAATGTCGGAGGTTGAAAATAAATACGCCATCTCATATTCCATTAATGAACTAAGGGAGAAAAATATCAAAAACGTGGTGTCATTTTATCTAAGGTACAGTCAGCGGACATTTGGGCCTCCACAATAAGACAAAAGAAGTTGATGACAAGTGGAAGAAATAGATAAGTGGCTAGCTTAAAAACGATCTAAAACTTAATACATCGCAACAGTTGTTAAAAGGATGAGTGTACGAAACTACGAAAAGGTATTGCATCTTAAAAATTCCTACATGGACCAATCCTACGCCTCCGCATTTCCTCATCTATTTACGCCGACCGCACTTTGGTGCGCATGCGCGTCTGTGTTTTTCTTCTGTATTTATTGACGGCTAACGACCATCTTAAAGATACATTGACACCACCTAGCGGCGTGGGATTTATTTTCAAGCCGTCTAGTACTGGACTGTACAGACTGTCGTTTCTTATAAAGCCATTTCATGACTCGTCTGGTTATTACCATCTGGCGGCTTTATGCGATCCTTCCTCGGGGGTATTTATTTATTTATTTACCTACTTATTTATTTAAATATGTTTTTCAAAACATTATTGGTAAGCAAGAAATCAGGGGTTCGGTGAATCATGGGGCGGGTTCACTGACCGTTACCAGGCAACTGGAATGGAAAGAGCATTTGAACGATGAAGGTCGTCTCGATGTCTTAATCTTCTTCTCCTTCCTATTTCTACTAACCCCATAGTAATCTTAACGTACATTTTAATGTTTAATTCTTCTACTTATTTTTAAAAGTAACACTTTAATTAATGCTTCTTATTTTTCACATTCGACACAAGCTTAGCCATTCAAATTTTAACACTTGGATAGCTGTATTCCTTATTTCCACGAAAATCGGATGTGCTTGAGGAAGAACACCGCAAAAAAAGCGGCTAATAATAGTATATGGGATGTCGATAAAAATGTTGAAATGTAGAGTTTGTTTGGTTAAAATAGATACTATTGAAAGAAATCAGTCACACTGTCCCATATTTAATTTGAAAACCGATGTAGCCTATCACATGTGCCTAATTAGTGAACCAATGATTCAGTACTAGCGCTGATGATGGGGGAAAAAAAAGACAAACAAGAAAAAAAAACATACCATAAAACTCAAAGAAAAATAACTTTTAAAAGACAAAATTTATTAAAAATATGTAATTTTATTCTTTTGGCATTTTAATATAAGACCATTTGTGCAGACAGAAATCACTTCCTGCAAGCAGTTCACGATAACACCACATGAGCAATTTGAGATGGCTTATGAATGGTTTGCGTATTTAGATAACTGGTGTTTAAAGCATGACAAATATGAGGAGAATTGGTCATTAGTCAAATGCACTGTATACATCAACGTCTCTTTGACCTGTGAGTGATCAGCATGCTGTACCCTGCCTCTCACCTGCAGCTGGGATAGGCTCCAGCTTCCCATGACCCTGAACAGGATAAGTTGTATAGAAAATAGATGGAAGTATCTCACTCATACTCTTACACACACACGCACACCCCCACACACGCACGCACACACACAGTCACATCCACACAGACAAACACAAAAATGACCGCCCCACACTATAAAACCTTGGAGTAAATATAAAAGAAAAAAAAAAAAAAAAAAGTTCTTAAATCATGCGCAACACAAACCTTGGCCCAAAATAGTTTGAATCACTAAAACAAACCACGTCGTTTTTAACAGTGACATACTGTAATTGTGTCATCTTGAAAAGTTGTGCAGTGGTGGCCTTGCTGCATGTATAACGGCAGTCAAGTAAGAAAAAAAATGATTTGAGGTGAGTATTTTGAATTACAAGCATGATCACAGAACAAATTTAACTCATATTTGAAGGCATCACTGTATTTCCAGTTGTTTTGGTTTGTGAGTTGGGAGAATAGAAACAGGAATAGCCTATGTCAGTATTTAGGGGCAATACAACAGATTTGTTGTCGTGTACAGAGGCACTAGAGAAAAATCACACCTCAAGCTCGATAATTGAATCCATTAGTCCATCCCTTAGCATGTACTTGTACAATTTACCTTTACTATCAAAAGTGTGACCTCGTACTACTCCATCCATCCTTTCATAATTTCCTAACACTGACCCTGTCAGAGGTGAGCTGTAGAACCTAACATGCATGTTTTTGGAATGTGAGAGGAAGCTGTCAAAACTGGAGACAATCCCACCTTAGATTATCATAAATGCCCATGCAGGTGTGAATCCGAGTGGTTGTTTATCTAGAGGTGACAGACCTCTTGCCCAAAGCATTCTGGGATAGACTCCAGCTCACCTCTGACACGCTAAGCGGTAGAAAATGGACGGATGTATAGTTAGCCAGAGTAACTGTGCAAAATTATGTAGAAATTAGCTGATTTGAAGTCTAAAAATATTTTATAAAATAGAAAAATGCCATGAGAGACTGTGATAGAGACCACAACATATTCATTAATTCTGCTTACATACATTCAACTTCAATGTGTCATGTAAAGGACAGGGTAGGGTTTGAATTTTCTTGTAACTGTGAAATACATATATTTTTCAGTTTTTGTGCATTCAAAATTAGGCAGGGAAGGCAGCGTTGCCCTGTAATGCATATTAGTGAAGATCATAATCAACTCATATTTTATGGTATAGATCAATAATTTCTGTCTAGCCAATGCTTGGGAAATCATGTGTTGCAAAAAATTATCCAATTTTATTTCATTGGTCTGAAAATAATTACGACAAATAATGTATCTTTCTCCCTCTGTTTATACCAGCAACGTATCGTGACAGGCAGAGGAATTAAATGCTCTCCCATGAGATAGAATACATAGAATTCACTTGTGTATCCTAATATACACTTTTAGTGGCATTTTTAATTTGTTGGTGTGCTGTGAGAGTTTTCCCTATGTGAATATGTTCCTTTGCACAATAAAGGTTGCGTTACAAAGGTACAGATCAAAGTGAAAAACAATTCTAGCTTCAGTTCCCTGATTATGTTGTGTGTTGCTAACTGAGCCACAGTTTTATCGGAACTGGTCAACATATCTTTAAAAAAAAAATGCATAGAAACAACTCTTTTCTAATGATTGTAGCTTTTTTTTTTTTTTTATAATTGTATCACCTTGAGAAACCGATGCAACAGTTCCCCTTTTACTAGCAGTGGCTCATTAATGATGACCCTTAGAACCAGTCCCACCTAAGGGTCATCTGTCACAATAGGTCTTTTGATGTTTCCGATGGACTATTGACCAAAATATGCTGTTGTAGCTGCACCATTTGCTATAGACCTTTCCAGTGTGATGTCACATTTAAGTGCGCCCCTTGCTGTGGAGGGCAGGGCGTCAATGCGAGTGAATTAGAAAACAATCAGTGTGAGCTAGAAAATAGGTCAAACAGTTGACAAATCAGCGAGCAATGCTACGGTGAACTTGTGCGTGGCCGGCGAATGCTCTAATGCAGTGGTGTCAAAACTACGGCCTGGGGGCAGCCCACCATACATTTTATGGCGGCCCACGGCAAATACTAAAAATAATTTTTCAATGCTGTTTTAAAAAAAAAGAAGAAAAAAAAAAAAAAAGAGGGTGGATTAAACATTTCTAGCTAGGCAAAGAAACAAATTTACAGCTAATAATTCAGTTTCTGAAATAAAAATAGTTTGCTTAGTGTCAAGGTCCAATTTGTGAAAGCATCACATTAAATTAATGGTTAAGTGTAGTCAGTTTACTACCGATTGTTCGTGTTGTGGTTCAGAATGTCAAGTTGGGATTCTACGGAGCCCCTAAGGTGACATGGTAGGAAAAAAAAAAAAAAACTTTGCGTTCCCTCGCAAAACAACTTTGCGTTTGCGAGGGAACGCAATCTTTTCGTTCGAACGCCAAGTTGTTTTGCGAGGGAACGCAAAGTTGTTTTTTTCGCCTACCATGTCACCTTCGCTGCGGCGTAAACACTTCCGGGTAATCTTTCATGTGAACAAAAGCGACGAGGATGGGAACGTTTGTAAACATGAAACAAAACAGTGGGAAAGCTTTCCCAAAGCGACGAGGATGGAGCATGTATTTTTCCACTGCTTTGTTTACACGTCGCTTTTGTTCACATGGAAGATGACCCGGAAATGTTTAGCAGCGACAGTGACATGGTAGGCGAAAAAAAACAACTTTGCCTTCCCTCGCAAAACAACTTTGCGTTCGAACGCAAAGTTGTTTTGCGAGGGAACGCAATCTTTGCAAGTAGCGGGAACGCAATCTTTGCGTTCAGTTTTTGTTTTTTTCCTACCATGTCACCTTAGGGGCTCCGTACTATTTGCCTTGTGACTGTTAGCAGTTTTCAATAAGTAACTGTACATTATATCAACAATGTATAATTGCTTCATTGATTTTTACCCTGTTTAATAAATAGCTTAAAAAAAATAATCAAAGTGGCCCTTGCAGCTTTCAGTAGGTGACCCTCAGAGGAAAAAGTTTGAACACCCCTGCCCTAATGGCTCAAAGAGAGATTAGATCGCTTTTTCGGCTGCCGGCAGCGATTCTAAACCAGATGGAAGACAGTGAGGAGTGAAAGACGAGCACGGTGGCTATGTCACGTGTGATCGTCTTTCACTCCTCGAGTGGTGTCCTACTCGGGATGTTTTTTTGTGACACTTGACATATTTCCCACCTGTTAACGAAAACGCTCGCCGAAAATCAAGCTCTCTACATTCATTTCTTGTGGTATGTTTGCCCTCCAGGAGGCGCCGCAGGAGCTAAGCAGTGACGTCAGTTGGAAGGGGCAATTGGTTTAAAAAAAAAACAGTGAAACGATTCAATGAACAAAGCGCTGATATGACGTCATAAAAGTGGGACGCGTGAAAGAGTAGTAGACACACATGAACGTACATATTAAATGCTGTGTATAATATTCATATGTCCGTGAGTAAACAGTAGCGGTGGGCGGACAGGCTATGGAGTAAATTCAACATGGCTATTTTAAGAGAGACAGTAGTGCGAATGACATATGTAGTTTTTGCGGCAAAAACTTGATGATTTGTGAGATGACAGACTTCGGGCGCCAAAGAGTCACATTGCTCACGAAGAATAGGTGACACGTCACAGCAGATAAACAAATTTGATTGCACGGTTCATTTTGAGCCAGACTGAAATCACTTTCAATGGCAGGACAGGACCAACTTTCTTTTGTTAAAGCTGCATTTTGTAACAATTTACCCAAAACATATCTTTACAGTCGCCTTTTTATTTGACCATTTATACTGACATCAGATTATCACCTTAGCTGTTCATAACGGGAACTCCTCTAAGCCTTTGGCCAATAGTTTTCAGACTGGATTTGGTTTCAATTTCTGCTGATGTGACATCATGTGCGCGTTGTGTATGTGACGAAGGCAAAATGCAGTTTCATTTTCCGGCCACAGGTGCAATTCAAAATCCATTTTTATGCCTTCAGTAGTTTTATCAAAGTGGGTGTGGCTTGCCAGGCGAATGATCTTCAACTGACAGTTCAAAGCGGCAAGGAGGGCAGAAATGCTGAATCTGAGATCATGATCATCAGATAGAAAAGGGCAGAAGTCCTTTCCCGAGTGGAGGAGTTAAGTGTTTTTGTCATCTTTTTTTTTTTTTTTTTTTCTTTTTCTTAAAAGAGCTCAGAATTGTTTTGAATTGTATTTTTGTCATCTTGAGATTTACTGGTTTAAAAAAAAAAAAAAAAAAGTTTCATTTTATCCCCTTGCCAAGCAAAAAGAAGAAAAAAAGCAGAGTAGTTTTGAGTAATACAGCCATTTTTAAATTAATGACAGTGTATTTATAGCAGCAGCAGCACTAACTACAGACAACTTAGACTACACTGGAGTGTGTCAATTAACAACCAAACAAAATCACGTGTTTGCATGTGTCTTTTCAGTCTGGCAGTGTCTTCTGGATGATTTGGTCCCTTTAGATGTCCTTGTGGATTCACTGTATTAGCCTACACAACATACTTGCCCTCCTCTACTTGAGACATTCGCCAACTCCTAGCAATCAACATACAAGCACACGACAATGGAAAAAAAGTCTATTTCTTTCGCTCTTTCACGTCTTTTTTCTTCTCACAGTTTTCTTTCTCATATTTGTCTTTGTCAGATTTGGTCACACTGTTGTAAGGGGGAGGGGAAGCCGTGGATGGGGTCATGTCAGTTTTGTCCGAGGTGGAGTTCTCATTGAATTTGCTGATGACCATCACATCCTTGTCAGGGTCACGCAAGCCCTCTTTGAGCTGCTCTTTGTAGAGTGCCGAGGCCTTCTTCATGGCCATGCAAATCATGTAGCGGCGGAAGGCTCTCTGGATGATGATGGAGGACATGTCTTCCTGCTTGCGGCGGAGAGTGGTGGTGATTGGCTCGTACGACACCTTCGAAGGATTGGACGCCATAAAGCGTTCCTCCATTTGCCCGCGCAACACATCCATCTCACCGCCTTCCCCGAGTACTCGCTTAGTGAAGGCAAACAGGATGTCAAGGCAGTGGATGCGCTCGCCGCTGACCATCGGCAAGTCCATGGAGATGAGCTGGATCATGTTGGGCTTGGGCATACGCAACGGCGGGTCCAGCGCGTCGGCAAAGGCCGAGAGTTTGCTGTACTCCACGAACTGTGTAGCGTCGGGGTCGAAACGTTCCCACACTTCGTAAAACATCTCAAAGTCGTCCTCGCTCAGTGGCTCGGCGCTCTCTTCCGTTGCCACGCTGAAATTCTCCAGGATGACGGCAATGTACATGTTGACCACAATAAGGAAGCAAATGATGATGTAGCTGACAAAAAAGAAAATACCCACTGAAGGGTTGCCGCAGTTGCCTTTGTAGGAGTTGCCCGGGTGCTCCATTTGGCTATCGCAGTCTGGTTCTCTCTTGTTCAGGATGGGAGCCAGCAGACCATCCCACCCAGCTGAGGTAGTGATCTGGAACAAGCAGATCATACTATTCCCAAAGGTCTCGAAATTGAACAAGTCGTCAATGCCACTCTCCCGTTTGACGTAGGCAAAGTTGGACATGCCAAAAATGGCGTAGATGAACATGACCAAGAAGAGGAGGAGACCAATATTAAACAGGGCAGGAAGTGACATCATCAGGGCGAAGAGGAGTGTTCGAATGCCTTTGGCACCCTTGATAAGGCGGAGAATGCGGCCGATCCTGGCCAGACGGATCACTCGGAATAATGTTGGAGACACAAAGTATTTCTCGATCACTTCTGACAAAAACATACCTGCAAAAGTAAAAACATCAAATTAGCACATATGACAAACCCAACAGAGGTCAAAATGTACCCATGAAAATAATGACGTCCTTACCTACAATCGACAAGATCACCACCACAAAATCAAAAATATTCCAACCTATGGTGAAATAATAGTGACGCAAGGAGATCATCTTTAGTACACACTCCCCTGTGAAGAGCACAATGAAGACCAGGTTGATCCAATAAAGAATGTCGTCCATGTCTGGGGTCTGGTTGTCAGTCTCCACCATCATGGTCACCATGTTGAGGCAGATGAGGATCATTATTACAATGTCAAAAGCCTGCTTCGTTATGCAGTCAAACACGCAGCCTTGAAATGCATTCTGTCAGCCAAACAGAAGAAGAAACAGAAACAATGGATTAGTTTTGACAGGATCTAAGGATGGCGCTACACCGGGGCTGCCCCTTAAGATATCTGTTTCAGGTAAGCCTTCCAGCATTTTATTTGACATTCAAAAATATATTCATAAATGATTTTTTCAGCCCCCTATGTATCAGTGAAGCTCACTTTTAGCCCCAGGAGAGAAAAAAAATCCTGTTGCTGTCCCTGACAGGATCATCAGCATATGGGATGGAAATGTCAAATGGTCTAAAGAAAACTTACTGCTGGCCGAGGAATTGGTTTTTGTGGTTTCTTGGAACCCAACTTCTTCATAGCATTGTAATATTTCTTCTGTTCCTCTGTCATGAAGATATCTTGCCCTCCAAAGTATAGAAAACAACAACAATAGATGGTTATAATCAAGGAAATGAAACGTCTAGAGACATTTTGACTACTTATCTTTTTCTTTTGCTGGTTGAAGTTGTCAATGATAACACCAATGAACAGGTTTAGGGTAAAAAAGGAACCAAAGATGATGAAGATGACAAAGTACAGATACATATACAAGTTCACTTCATATTCGGGCTGATCTTCCAGCTAGAGCGATGGATACAGAAAGAAAAAAAATGTAATGTTATTGGTCACAAATCAATTTTTAAATTATTGTGTATAGTTGATTTTATAATTTGGAAGAAACTTACATCACGAGAATCCACTGCTGCATACATAATGTCCATCCAACCCTTGAATGTTGCCTAACAACAGATAAGAGTCAATAAGTCAGGATCCATGTATCTACCTATCCATTCATTTACACTCTCCTCCCAAACGATTGGAACAGTGATACCAATTACATTACTTTTACATTAACAATAATGAATTATGAGACAACTACAAGTGATTAACATTTCAGATTTTAATTTCCATATCTTCTGATAAATAACTTAGTGTCTCTGTTTGATGCTGTTGTGTTGTAAACTATCCATTTTTCATATGAATAACATTTGTGGTTTGTTGGCTCAGTGTGTCCTCTAATCAAACAATAAAGAGCAAGGAGATGTCCGTGGGTGAACAAGCCGAGAAGAAATAAATCAGTTTTCCAACCTTTCTTGAACGAAGGCACCCATTTATTTCAGAAAAATCTCACCACACACTACAAAGCAAAAACATCACAAAAAGCATGATTACTAAAATGATAATCACGTTTCAATTTACCGGTACTCACAATTTACTTAGTGTGAAAAATGGGCCAGCTTATATGAAAACGAACCTGATATACTGTAACTCACAGGAAGCCATGCCTTAATATTGAATGGCAAGAGGTGGACCCATAGGCAACTTAAATTTTAAGATTTCCTTTTTTGTAGTAAATTAAACATTTTCAGACCAATTAAGTGACATTGGATTATTTCACACGGTGAACCTAATGGTCTTTCACAAGTGGGTAATATGGATTCCTCTACTACTGTATACTTTAAAGTTGTAATATTACCATTCACCTCTAGATGGCGGAAATGACGTAGTTGCACTTGTATCAGAGATTCCTACTGCCCTATACTACAAACAAAGTGAGCCTTAGATTTTGAGGATTGGACTGACATGCAGGACAAACATACTAACTGAATAATGAGTTGATTTTTGTGGGGAAAAAATGCACAAAATGAGTTCTTGCACTTAATGCTGAGCAGTTTTGTGACATCCTTAAATGGTCATTTTAATGCACGAGAGCCCATCCATCCACCCATTTTCTTAAACGATTATTGCTCACAAGGGTCACGGGGGTACTGGAGCCTATCCCAGTCGGCTTCGGGCAGGAGGCGGGGTACACCCCGAACTGGATGCCTGCCAATCCAGGGCACACAGAGACAAACAACCATTCACTTGGGACAATTTAGAGCGCTCAATTAAGCTGCTGTGCATGTCATTGGAATGTGGGGGGGAAAAAAACAGAGAATCCGGAGGAAACCCATGCAGGCACAGGGAAAACATGCAAACTCCACCCAGGAAGGCCGATGTCCGGACTCGATTGCACGAGAGTCCTTTCACAGAATTAGTTTTTTTTTTTTTTTTTAATTGTTTGAAATGTTTATTGTTGAAGAATACACAGTAAATTCTGTATCGAGGAAATGTGACTATTTAGAGTGGGACCAATTAGACTCAGTTTTAGAGCAATATTTACACTTGGAAGAGAGTAAAAAAGAATTGAATTGAATAAAATAAAATTAAAGTGACTCAAGACTAGAGGAACAAACTCCAACCTTCAGCTTGGGAGAAAACCGATCTAGTCCCTGAGCCACGCAGCTCCCGCCTGTGTGTTAGTATATGTCGGTGTGTGAAATATGTCAAGATACTGTGATGTACTTTTTTGGGGGGCGGGGGGGATAAATTACATTCTGTCCCAAAAACTACACTAATCAATTTTAAGTGATTCATTGACTACATGTAGTCCTAATAATAATAAGTGAAGGAAGTCAAATGGACACTGAAAGAGGCAACAGTAAAAGGAGAAGAACGCTGATGTCAGCCTTGATGCAGTTATTTAAAGCAAAGAAACAAACAAAACTAAATTAACAAAATTAGATTCAAATACTGTAATGCTATCTCATATCAGAAATTGAAATAAAAGGTGAAATGTTGCTCTGTTGTCTAACATTTGTCTTTTGATCTCAAGCATAATTGTCCTGAAGGAATTGTCCTCACTGTTCCAAACCTTTTGGAGGAAAGTGTACCTAATTAAAAATAATAATAAAAAGCAGGCTGAGACTTTTTGAACACCTCACCACTTGCAATAACGCCAAATAGCCAGCACCGACGTTGTCAAAATTGATTTTGACGTTCTTCCACCGGGCGCTGTCATTGACCAGATTCAGGCAGTCGGACTTGTTGTTGACTACCTCGATGGGGAAGACCTTGTCAGTGGTCGTGTTGACGCAGTAGTAGTACTTCCCTGCGAACAGGTTGACCCCCATGATGCTGAAGATGAGCCAAAAGATGAGGCAGACCAGCAGCACATTCATGATGGAGGGGATGGCCCCCAGTAGCGCATTCACCACAACCTGGACAGGTTCAAAATACAGACAAACTCAACACCTTCGACTCTAAAACTTTGCTTTTTTCTTATACCTTTGATTAGGGACTTTTAAACAGCTTTAATTAAGTTTTTATTTTTATTATTATTTTAAACTTTCTTATGTTAAATGTTTTAAAGTTTGTTGAATAATGTTTTAAGATTGTTATTGTATGTTCTTTTTAGTAAATTTTCTAACCTATTTTTATTTATTTTTCTCCCTCTGAATGTTAACTACTGTTTGTTGATGCTTATGTGTTGTCTTTCCTTGTGTAAAGCACATTGAGTTGCCTTGTGTATGAAATGTGCGATACAAATAAACTTGCCTTGCCTTCTTGTTGCTCAAGCTCTGTTTCCCCAAATAAAGGCTGCTTAGTTTTGGATAAGTGACCCATTACAATCATGTAATCACTTGACTGTTTTTACATTATACAAAGGCTACATTTATTGAGTGATGTCTGCACACAAAAGATTTTGTTACCAGACATTTAAGAAGGTGAAGGTTGATTCAGTAAAGATTACAATTTCATAGGAAAAAAAGCAAAACAGAAAAAAACCTTAGAGGCAGGATGAGGTCACAACATTTTGTCTGACTGTAAATGAAAAAAGACACACAACAAAGAAAAAGATTACAGGTCACATTTACAAGGCACCAAACAAGCAGCGTCAAAAAGCAATGTCTGCAATCCATCAACACGATGTCAAAAGAAACATGCAGATAGAAGAAGTACAGAGTTGAACTGGAAGGAGAACATGCAGTTAACTTCAAATTACACATTTTAAATTACTAAAAGGCATGTAGTTATATCCATAGCTACACAATGAGTGGTAAAACAACTTTGCCTGAGATCCCGAGTGGAGAACTTAACATTTGTTTGCAACTTTACAAAGCTTGCATTAAAAGGGAATCTTACTTACCCTCATGCCCTCAAACCGAGACAGGGCTCGCAGTGGCCGGAGGGCTCGCAGTGTCCTGAGGGATTTGATGGCAGTGAGCTCGGAGTAGCCCAGCGCATTGGCCACAAGGCTGATGAGGGACACCTGAGAGGACATGGTGTATGACAGGGGTCACCAACCTTTTCGAAAGCGACTTCCCTGGTACTGATTAATGTGAAGGGATACATACTACCCAAAAGACAAATGTGTTCAAATTATCTTCAGTAATATATATTCGAAATAGATGAAGCAATTTCTGGAGAAATTGTGTGTGAATGCTGAATGAAAAATACATAAACGTGGAATCATATTGAATGAGGTGGAATAATGTTGTCCACCCATGTGCATAGTCAGACTGCGCTTTGCATAAGGGTTGCGCTGGACATGAAAATTGGACCCTTTATTTCTCTAAATCCCCACTAGTCTTTACATTTTCAAATGATCACTTCTACAACATTCCTCTAAAATCAAAAATGTCCCAACACAGGTGAGCGAGCTTAAGAAGGGGCCCACAGGCTACTCATATGATCCTTGGTAGAGATAGACCGATAATCGGCCGGGCCGATAATCGGGGCCGATATTTGACATATTGGTACATATCGGTATCAGTCTGTTTTATTAATCTGGCGGCCGATATGAGCGATCCATTTAAAACTCCGTCTTTTCGCTTCGAATGCAGCCCAGAGCGTCTCTGTCTGGTATGGAGTCCAACTCCAGCAACGTAACGCCCATAGCAGCATTTGATTGGTTAGCCGTGCAAGAGCCAGAACCAATCAGTAGTGTATGCCGTGTATCACAGTAGCTGGTCACACACGCACCCACGGACACAACGCGAGAGACACATGCTTCGAAGGTAAATTAAAAGAGAAGAGACTCCGCTGAACTTTTCACCATGATAAGCTAAACACATTGAATTATGTTGTGTATTAAATGCACTATATGAATGGAGCTGCATTGCCTTGCATTGAATCCCCGCTAGCTAACAGTGGTGTGTTCAGCTTAGCATGGAGGCTAACACCCAGTAGCTAATTCGCTACTTGAACTACTCGGGGAGGGAATCACACACATTTTCACTTAATTAAGTAAATAATGTTTGTTAGAAAGGTTCCAAATATTAACAGTTGTCATTATTATATTGTCTAGTTCCATGTTAAGAGTAGAGTAATGTCATTATATTTACCTCTCGTGACGCACACATTGCATTCTGGGTCACGTCCACTACTTGTTGCATAGCGGTTATTATGCAGTCAGATGCCACAGTGACACTAAATAGCGTTTAGTTACTTTATATTGTGTTTATTTGTCGCACTGGTTTGCCATTGTGTGCCTTAAGCTTCGACGTCGATTTGATTGACAGCTCGTTGTGCACCTCGTTAAAGTCCGCTCCGTTACAAATTAAGTGTCTCAAACACCGTTTAACTACATGAACGTGTTCTCTTCCATATGTTTGGCATTAGTAGAGAAGTGCACTAAAGTATAGTGTGCTTATTTGCTCGTTTTGTCTCTCTTTTCACATCATGTCTGCTGTCAGTTGGGACATTATCCTCTCAATGGATGCCACTAATATGTAACATCTACGGCCGTACACGGCTGCAATTAATGTTCAGTGATGTAATTTCGTTACGTGCATCATACTTTGAATAATGAGCTCATGTTTGGTGTGTTGTATAACTTTCTCGTGTGTTAGTAACTATTCATGTGGACAGCTAAGATAGTGCTTGTTAATGTGAATTAGCAATGTTGCAGCCCAGTTATTATTTAGACAAGTACATCTGTGCCATTAAGTGATACAGTACAGTACAGTAGTGAGA